>NC_139943.1:3445560-3495560 GCF_963454915.1 Gymnoscopelus microlampas
ATCCACTCGGGTATTACACATAATGATAGACAGACCCGAGTTCCGAGGTAATACTGACCGATTCCGACCCGCCCCCCGAGTGATTATGATAAAACACGGATCAGACCCGTACGGGTCTCGGGTCCTCTCGGGTATTTCCGGATTCGGGGGGCCCGTGAAGAGCTCTACTCCAGAGGAACACATTGCATATACTGTACTGTTAGGAAGACGCCTCTTATCTCCGTATTTTAACTAAATTAATGCTGGACTTTGCCATTCTATTTCACCCAAAAAAGTAGCAAAAATAGCAGATCTACAAGCTCAAAACGCATCGCAGTGCCACACATTTTGAGTTTGTAGATCTGCTTCTTTTCCATTTTTTAATTGGAATCCTGAAAAGTACAATTTTTATTTTATTTCAAATGCATTTAGTTATACTTATGTTAACTTTATGAACTTGAGTATAAATACATTGGGCATAAAAAAGACAATAGAATGTTAATACTAGTCATTAAGCTACTAATATAGACTGGAGATATGAGGTTTCTGCCTGACAACAACAATATCTAATTACAGAGGATTGATTCGGCAAATAATTACAGCTTAATGAATGTTTTGCATGTAAACAGAATATCAATGACCTTGTTAGCAAAGTCTTCTGTTAAAGTGCTGTAGTCATTGGTTTTATAAATACTAGATTGATTTCAGCCTTTAACTGTTTACTATGCTGATTGCTATGGTCTGCATTTATACACGTTTACAATGTGTGTTACATTCACCTATTCACACACACATTCACACATACATTCACACATACATACATACATTCACCCATTCACACACACATTCACCCATCACCTATTCACACACACATTCAATATTTATATATTTTATCTTATTTTTTTAATTAAGAAAAAATATGTTGCAAAGGCTATATTGTCATCCAAACCCTTTTGATAAAAAAAATACACACAAATTGATTGACCGTCTGTATGCTCTAAAGGTTTAGTTACAATAAACAATAATGTAAAAGCACATGCTACTGTCTTTGTTTATTTCTGAAAACCAGTTTATAGGCCAATGCAATGCTGTTAATGTAAATCAGGATGGTCATTTGATGAAAAACTAAACAAAATGTAAAGGCTTTTACATTTTTCCACAAGAGTGCCTTGGTCTCTTCCCTTTTTTGCTAATACATTTTTTCACTAATTTGCCCCAAAGAGCACCTTGTTGGGGATTTTTACTCCGGCCAAACAGATGCGCTCCTTTGTCCCTTTTTTCTGCAATGTAAATGTTGTCGTTAGTACAGGGGTCTTCAACAGGGGGTCCGGGACCCCTAGGGGGTCCTCAGAGCTGCTATAGGGGGGTCCGCCAAATCTTTGTGTGATAGGATTTAGTTTTTTTACATTAACCACTTGAACCCTAGAATTCCTTTTCTGAGGGTACATTACAAGCTCTCAACGCCTCGCGTTGAGAGCTTGTAGATCGGCTATTTTTGGCAAAGAGGCTATAGGTGTAGAGGGAAAAAAGAGCTACTAAGTAAAAAAAAAAACTTTAATATGAAACACAATTTTATACAATATAGAGTAGGGGGGTCCCTGGTTCATCTCTCTCTCAGCTAGGGGGTCCTTGGCCTGAAAACGTTGCGTTAGTAGGAATAAACACAGAAGCACCCGGAAGGACAGGACTGAAAAGGGGAGGAGCCAAATACAAATTCCTGTTTACCATGAAAAAGGAGGTTGTGCCTTCAGAGGCAAACAAGAAATGACATAAAGTCATAATATTCATTGACCTGGTTGCTTATTTCTCTCTCAAAAATCTGGCAACCGTATCATTATTTGGACCAACGAAGAAGAACATGCGGAAGCAATCCTCTTTTGCAAGGCCCGTGTAAAGGACATTATGTTGCGAAAATATGAAGTCATTACAGCACCATAACATGGTTAATACATTTTATTTTGGGATGTACAATACATGAAAATTACGGGATTAATAACGCAACTTGCGTCGATAACTAATGGAGACTGCGTTTGGCTAAAAACAGTTAGTTAGTAACATCATACAAGCTAACTATTAGCCAAATCCGGCTAGCGCTCAGAATCCACTGAGAGAGGCGTGTCTATTCCCATAGCTTGGGAGGACGAGGCCGCCCGTTCAGAGTATGGAAAGTATCCCCATTGGCTTAAGCGACAGCCAATCACGCAAAAAAATCTGTCGAATAAATCTGTCGGAAATCTGTCGACTAGTAGGTCAGTCTGTAAATAGACCCGCAGCTCTGCAAGCGGGTAAAAACAAAAAAACCTTTGTATATATTAAAATGATATCTACAAACATCTTTGTGTTCCTTATGCATTTGTGTGTGTGTGTGTGTGTGTGTGTGTGTGTGTGTGTGTGTGTGTGTGTGTGTGTGTGTGTGTCTTACCATATCTTTGAAGGCGTTCTCTATGGCCCCCATCACCAGGCTCTCGTGTGAGACCTTCTTCTCGGTGAAGAAGCGCATGGGGGGCTGCGCGTGGTGGGGGGCGCCGGGGGAGCCGGGGGCCCCCGCCGCCCCGCGCAGCGAGGCCGCCCGGGCGAGGGTCCCGCGGTGGGAGGTGGGCGTGTGGTGGTGGCTGAGAGGCTCCTCCCCCATGCAGGTGGGCGGGATCAGGGCCGGCACGCGCAGGATCTCCAGGACCTCCTGGAGGTGCAGGGTTGGAAAAAAAACGATCGTGGTCGTTTTCGGTCGAAGATTCATTGTTGTGCAAATAATTGGAATTGACGATTTATTTAATGCATAGAAATACATATCATTTTTTTCTTGCATCTTTACCCCCTTTTTCTCCCCCAATTTAGTCGTTATGCTGATTAATTCCTCCCCACCAGTGGTGTAAAGTAATTAAGTACATTTACTCAAGTACTGTACTTAACTCTCTCAGTGCCAATGAAATAAAAAAATATGTTCATACTGTGCCAGCAATTTTTTTTTTTCAAAGTAAAAAAAAAGGTGCTTAGGAAGCGAGATACAGCCTTTTTCAGTTCTAAGTTAAACAAGGAGTGGATGGAGCAGCACATCTTCAGATGATGATATCTTGTGTTCTGAACATTAAAGAAAAACTGAGGGCATTCAGAAAAAACTCGGGATAACTCGTGGCTTGGCACTGAGAGAGTTAAGTACAATGTTGAGGTACTTTTACTTTACTGGAGTATTTCCATTTTTCAGTACTTTTACTTCTACTCCACTACATCTCAGGCAAATATTGTACTTTTACCCCACTACAATTATTTGACAACTTAGGTTACTAGTTACTTTGCAGATATAAATGATTACATTATAAAAGATACATTAACCACTTTAGCTCTATTTTATACATATGCTATTTGAAAATAGCAGATCTACAAGCTCACAAAGCGTCGCATTGTAGATCTGCTATTTTCAAATCATCAGGCGATGGCGCCGGGCGTACCTGGAGGTGCAGGCCGATGTGGTGCTGCAGCAGACGGGACGCCACCACCGCGGCCCCGGAGCCCGCGTGGCCGTCGAACAGACCCCAGTAGTGGAAGGTCAGACCCTCACAGCTGTCCTGCATCCACACACACACACACACACACACACACACACACACACACACACACACACACACACACACACACACACACACACACACACACACACACACACACACACACACACACACACACACACACACACACACACACACACAATGAAAAACCGGCGAGAGATGGGCGAGCATTGCATCATTCATATTCCAACCTTACCATCTTCACTTAGATGTGCTGTAAGTAATATATAAAGATACATATTTATCTCCATTATGATCGATCCCCTGATGGTCACTAATCACTGAGGGTTATACTGTGTGGTTTCACCACACAGTATAACTGTGTGGTCATCGCGACCTCGTTGACATTAATTGTCTGCCTTTGAAAATAACATGTCTGGTCCAATAATACATAGTAAAAAAAAAGTGCTCAGGAGCCGAGATACAGCCTTCTTCAGTAAATAGTTAAACAAGAAGTGAATGGAGCAGCAACTCTTCAAATGATGATATCTTGGGTTCTGAACGTTTTTTTCCCAAAAAAATTAAAAATAATTATTTTAATTTAAAAAAAAAAAAGTGTGATAACTCGTTCTTGGCAGCCAGAGAGTTAAGAGATGAGTATTCAGTAAGAGGGAATAGGGGGGGGGGGGGTCCTGCTGCGGACCCGTTCCTGCTTCTCAAGACCGATACCGATAATACAAATATATATACATATATTAATAAATCATAAATATATTTTTTCAAATCTATATGAATCTGTAGTATTAGCACACCTTATGGTAAGAAATACTAGTAGTGGGCAACAGGTGGATTTAACATAGCTTTGACCAATAGAATACATTTAATCATAGAACCTTTTAATCATTATTATTATTATTTTATTTTGTATTATTTATGAATGTAGAATTTATTTTTACTATTTATTGTGTAGCAATAAAAGACTGAAAACACTGGCTTACAGTGGAAATATTGGCAACTAAAGAAATAGGAATTCAAGAAATAATGAAGACAAATACTGACACTGCCTATGAACATTGGCTTGCAGTTATTGCACATAGCCAAAATGCTATAATAATATTAGGCTTGTCATTGAGAAAGGAAAATAAAGTTGTCTTTTTGAGGAGAAGTGGAACCTTATAAGTCACTTTAAGTTTAGCATGAGGGAGAGGGTCTACCCTCTTCAGGGAATTACTTGATATGATATCTCTAGGCTACAGAAAACATCCAGTTGCCTATTAAACATACACAAGGCACAGACGATAGACAACCGGTTACTTACAGCTGCCATTAATTAGTGCTTTTGATTGCCTTTGTGGTCAAATCAGGGTCAAATGCATAGGATCAACGAGCCATCGTTAACCTGCTAATGTTACACAGCTGATTGTACAACATGGTTAATCCACCACATCACTCTGATCTCCAAGCAAGTTCGAGAACACTCTAAAATCGTGAATTTTACTTTGGCTGGTCAATTTAAGATGACAATAGCAACGAAGGTTAGTAGTAGACTTGTATGTGTGATGATCAGTTATTATTCCAGAGACAGTGGTCTTTCCAAGACGTTTTAACACGTTTGAGACCAGGTCTCAACCAGCTCCTCATGCCTCACACTCTCTCTGTGTGTGTAGCGTAGCCTAACAGAGGGTGTGTGTGTGTTAGTGGAGCTGCTAAGAGAAAAATCGTTCACTTTGTGATGCAAGCATGAAATTTGGTACATTTACTCTTCAAACCCCACTCTTTTCAAAAATACCGCTGGCCACGCAAAATTCCAAAATGGCGGCCCACAAATCCAAGATGTCTGTCCAAAAGTTAGGGTTTTCCTTTATAACTCGAAATGTATTGGTTTTAAGCACCATAAATGTATTAAAGTTGAATATAGATTTGGGCATTGCGGATATTTTGGTACCAGGTACATGTCTGTATCTATTACGGTTCTTGAGATACAGCATATAGGTACTTTTACAGACTCAGGAGAGTAAGAAATGTGTAACATTGATTGTTAATAAGTGAATATGGTGATATTTGGTGTTATTTTCATAACCTGTTATTTTCAGTAGGGTTATGACATACAATTCTAAATCCAAGATGGCGTCCAAGATGGCTGCCGTTAACTTGAAGTAATCATATCTTAGCAACTATGATACTTTTTTTTTGGCGTGCATGTTTTTTGGTCTATGAATCCAATGGGGCCATTGCAGTACAGAATTTAGACGTTGATAAAAGTGGATATTTTTGTACCTAGTGCATGTCTATATTATTGCGGTTCTTGAGATACAGCTTATAGGTTCTTTTACGGAATCGGGAGAGCATAAAAAAGAGGTTTGAGTTACACCTCACAGTTGCAACTGCACAGAGCTGTACACATGAGACGCAGTTTATAGCACTTGTACCTGCCACGACAGCCACATTTACAGCCACATTTGGTAAGCTGTTCGCACGTCTTGGCTATTGGAGAGTTGGCTGTCCAGAAGACCTGCCATTCCTCACCAACCTTCTGCCATCCCCAGTCTGCAGGGTCCTCTGCTCCTGGCTGACACTGGGTTGCCTGGGCCCACACACAACCAGCCTGGTAGGCAGCACGCCTGGTGTGTTGGAGCAAAGCTGCTCTGGTTGGTGGGATTGACTCATAAGGCCTCTGCTTTCTGGCAAACATGTCAAACCTGGCCTCATCCACAGTAGCAGCTGTGCTGGATCTGTCATACATTAGGATGACAAACCTCTCCAGAATCTGAAGGTCACAATCCTCCACTGTGGGAGGGTAAATACCCAGTTTGGAGAATACAGGCGAGACCTCTGGGCATATGTCCCATGTCTGCCAAGCAGTTTTCTTGCCTTTGTTGCGGAAGGCTGACACGGTGTCACATCCTGTAAAGGCATGAAAGAATAGCATGCCTTTGACCTTCTCCTGGCCAACAAAATGAAATAATAAGTCATGCACACTGATCCAGCGCAGGCTCTGACCTTGTCCAAATGCAACCCACATCTGCTGTAGTCCAGCCTCTTGAAGAGCAGCGAAGACACTTAGTGCTAAGATGAGAACATCTGTGTCATTTGCCTTGATCAGGATGGATTGGCTACCATCTTCTGCAGCATGTTTGGCGTGCACAAAGATGCAACTATCAGCTTCCTCATGAGAGCATTTATCTAGTCCATCAAGACCAGTTTCATGCGTGCTGAGGACAGCAGGTCCCTTTGTGACAATCACAATATTTGGAACGAACATTTGTGCAACCTTGTCGGCAAGAAAGTGATACAACTTGTGCCTCAGGAAGTTATGCCAGTTAGATGGCATAGTGTTCTTATTTGTCACCTTGCGTCTTCCTCCATGGCCACGTTTGGACCTGGTTTCAGCTTTAAGACTCGATGGGCTGTACACATCAAAGACCAGATGTGTCATTGTGTACTTGCTGCTGTACATGTATATCACTGGTAGGAAGTCAAGAGCTGCATAGTCCTCAAATGTCTTGGATCTTTTTGGTGGCAGGGCATGGACCAAAGCTGACCCATATACAATGAGAACATCTGCCTCAGGTTCTTTGTCAACTGGTGGGACATAAGTCTCAAGGATAAAGGTCAGCTGAGACTTCTGGCAAGAGTACAGTCTTCCACCCTTGCTCAACGCAGCAGGAAAGGACTGGTTCTCATGCTGAAAGAACTCCTGCAGGTCACACTCTCGGCTCTGACAGGAAATGAAAAGCTTTGAGAACAGCTGACAGTCCTCCTTGAGAAGCTTCTGCTTTGAGGGTTCAGCAGAAGAGGAATCCTGTCTGAAGAAGTCAGCTTTGTTTTTCTTGATTGAAGAAGGATGGATTGTCTTCCAGTGCCTTACAACTAGGTTCAGTTATTATCGGTGAACCTACACCTAGCCCGATCATTCATCCAATGCCATTTAAGTCCTGTGTGATCTGTACACCATCCGGGTAACTTAAGCCCCGTTACCTTTGGCTCGGCTCTCCCGCGCTGGCACACCCTGTCGAATCAGGTGCGGCTATCTAACTATATCTACTAACTACCAACTATGGTTTACTAGCTAATGGATATGGGGCAGTCAGACAGCATTTGGGACACTAAACTAAACTATACTACAACTACAAGGCTAATAAAACATTAGTATATCTAGATCAGCCGACACTGAACCCCATGCTGAGTTACACAGCAGTCACCAGTGTGCCCTGGTTGTGTGCTGACATTCACTCTATTGCATTTGTAAGATTTTATCAATGTCTAAATTCTGTACTGCAATGGCCCCATTTGAACGCATAGACCAAAAACATGTGCACGCCAAAAAGAAAGTTTCATAGTTGTTAAGAGTTGTTAAGTTGTTTTAGTTTTTGATTTAGAATTTTATGTTACAGCCCTACTGAAAACAGGTTATGAAAATAACATTTTCATTTTGCCATATTCACTTAACAACAATCAGTGTTACAAATGTATTGCTCTCCCGAGTCTGTAAAAGTACCTATATGCTGTATCTCAAGAACCGTAATAGATACATACATGTACTTGGTACCAAAATATCCGCAATGCCCAAATTTATATTCACCTTTAATACATTTATGGTGCTTAAAATCAATACATTTCGAGTTATAAAGGAAAACCCTAACTTTTGGACGGACATCTTGGATTTGTGGGCCGCCATTTTGGAATTTTGCGTGGCCAGCGGTATTTTTGAAAAGAGTGGGGTTTGAAGAGTAAATGTACCAAATTTCATGCTTGCATCACAAAGTGAACGATTCTTGCTATATTCTGCAGTTAGCCGCTGCACTATGTGGGGAGGGGCTGTGCTGCTGCTGCGTGTGCGAGTCTCCACACAACGCTGTTTAACCGAGTTATACTTCTCCAGTACAACGGTGTCTAACCGGAGAGTTATACTTCTCCACCAACGGTGTCTAACCGAGAGAGTCCATGCAGATCACAGCTGACAAATATTATATATTATCGGAGCTATTATTAATGTTATCGGTTTTATCGGGATGACGTCATAATTCCTGATATCAGACCGATAATTATCGGGCTGATACTTATCGTGCACTATTAATTTTACCGCGAATTATTGTTATATTTTTCACTGTTGTTGGTGACAACTCTATTGCGTCCCAGGGACGCCACGACGGTGTCATGAATGCGTCCTTTCGCAATATGGTGCGTCAGCGACGCAGGACGCAGGCCTACGAGCATCTCTGTGTGTGTGTGTGTGTGTGTGTGTGTGCGTGCGTGCGTGCGTGCGTGCGTGCGTGCGTGCGTACGTGCGTATAGCATAGCTGATGCAGTGAGAAGGACATGGATTTGTGCTGATCAGACAGAACAGGACAGGCTCTCTGCAGCCCCTCAGGACATTGAAGGAGGGGGTTTATCCTAAATGAATGACTTTGTCGTACAAGGGTGTTGCAAAAAGAAGTAGCGAAGATAACTGATCTACAAGCTCACAACGCGTCACTGTGTACGGGATGCGTTTTGAGCTTGTAGATCTGCTAGTTGTGTTGTTTGGGGATTTAGTTATTTAAATGAAAGGTTAAGTGTGTGTCTTTATAAACATGAACCAACAAAAAGTTCCATGAAGAAGCCAGACTCACCAGGCCGTCCCTGAGGCCCAGGCCCTCTCCGTTGGGCAGGGAGGACCTCCTGCGGGACGTGGGGGTCCGGCTGGGCGTGGACCCCCCTCCGAGTCTCCTCTGGACCATCAGGACTTCACAGCACGCCTGGTCCTCGTTCAAAGTGCTTTTCCCCGCGTTGATCACCCTGTGAGGACAAACGGACACAAAACAAGATCTTAGAGCAGTGGTTTTCAACCTTTTTCATGCCAAGGACCCCTAAATTGATATACATTTGGCCGCGGACCCCCATCTGAAAATGTATTGTACCAGGGACCCCCCAGAAGCAAAGATTTGAGTTAAAAATGTTCGCTTTCAAAAATACATATATTCAAAGATATGCACACATTTTCAAGATTTTTCAAAAATAGCAGATCTACAAGCTCATAGCGCGGCACCGAGTGCAGCGGTGAAACCTGGTGCTTTTTCACGGTGAAGCATACATACATGTGTACATGCGCATGGTACAAACATGGCAGATGGTTATTGCTGCTATGGAGCTGAGTTATGAGCATGCATTGCGTTTGCTAACAACGCTCTCCGTTTTGACCCAGCTCTCTCCCTCTCTCTGAAGGCTGGACACTGTACTCTACATAATTACTACATAGTTTGCATAGTCTGACCATTAGGTAATGTCCACTAGAGAGTCACATGGTTTGTGTAAAGTAGTCAGTCACTGATCTAGCCTGGCCCTTGGCTGGCCTTCTGGGTACAAGCGTCTTTTCCACATCTATTCGTATAAAAATGTACTTAAAGCGCCAAAAGTAAAAGTACTAAAATGTTTGAAAATAGCAGATCTACAAGCTCACAACGCGTCGCATCGCGTTGTGAGCTTGTAGATCGGATATTTTCAAATAGCCTATGTATAAAATAGGGCTAAAGTGGTTAATGTGTGTTTTATAATGTAATAATTGATATCTGCAAAGTAACTGGAAACTAAAGTTTTCAAATAATTGTAGTGGAGTAAAAAGTACAATATATGTCTCTGAGATGTAGTGGAGTAGAAGTAAAAGTATAGACAATTTGAAATACTCCAGTTAAGTAAAAGTACCTCAAAATTGTACTTAAGTACAGTACTTGAGTAAATGTACTTAGTTACTTTCCACCACACATGTGACAACAGGAAGAACAGGACACTGACAGGAGAAGACCTGAAGTTCACACGGTAAGATTTCCCCCTCTGTTATAATTGGCTCCTTGGACAATTTCCCTGTTCCCCATTCTACAGCATGACGCTAATAATAGCTCATGCCCTGTAGAAACACCATAGAAGACACAATGGAATTGTCTGTGCTACAGTGTGAACAACCAGCGTTGCGCAGTGTCGTTGCTACAAGCCGTATTTCAGATGCAACAGCAGTGACACAACACACACACACACACACACACACACACACACACACACACACACACACACACACACGTGTGGGAGAGGAGCTAATTGGCATAACGACTAAATTGGGGAGAAAAAAGGGTAAAGAAGGGAAAAAAAGGAAAAAAAATAGATAGCAGTCAAGCCTTTCATCTGTGATCAGAGAGGAGAATGTCTCCAGACCCACAGGGATACAGTGTGTGTGTGTGTGTGTGTGTGTGTGTGTGTGTGTGTGTGTGTGTGTGTGTGTGTGTGTGTGTGTGAGGCTGTCATCTTCCACTAAACTCATTTTCCCGTCCCAGACTACGTTCACCTTGGGGGGGGGGGGGGCTGGTGGATATGACCTTAATTACCCTGTCTGCACTGTGGCTGGAAGTGCTCAAGACGTTTTACTTACACTGAGACATGTTTGAACTGAGGACTCCCCACCCTGACAAAGCTCTTGGATGTTGAGGCATTACATTTAGTTTGACTCGGTTCCACAGATAAATAGTGAAAATAGCCGATCTACAAGCTCAAATCAGACATTTAAAAAAAAATGTGCCTCAATATTGACAAAATTGACAATTTGGCCAATGTTTGACCAGTTTTTATAGTTTAGTTTGTTGATTACTTCTGATGCTGTAATGGTCTTTCATTCCATTTCATTAAAAGTCCTTGTCACTTTACAATGTACATACAGTACATACAGTACATACATACATATATATTTAACCCATTAAGACCTGGAACTGTGTCATTTTTAGATTTGAGCTAAAAAGCATTATTTTACACTTTGGGCTATTCAAAAATAGCAGATCTACAAGCTCGTAGCGCGGCACAGAGTGCCGCGCTACGAGCTTGTAGATCTGCTATTTTTGAAAATTCGTGAAAATGATTGCAAATCTTTGAATAAATATATTTTTAAAGCGAACATTTTTAACTCAAATCTTTGCTTCTGGGGGTCCCTGGAACAAAATATTTTGATGGGGGTCCGCGGTCAAATACATATAATTTTGGGGGTCCTTGACATGAAAAAGATTGAGCACCACTGATATAGAAACAAACGTTTTTCAGAAAACTGTTGGGATTTAGGAGACATGTAGAATCGGCTTCAGGTCTCAATGGGACCTGAGGCGATTCTTTTTTTCAACAATATGTTTATTTATTTTTCTTTTTTTCACAAAGTATTTTCAACATTCAATTACAAATACAATAAAAAGACAAAAGACATTTTACAATAAACCATACAAAACAATCAATGAGAAAAAACAAAAAACAAAAGAAAAACATAGAATACAATGACATCAGCACTACTCCTCTCCAGATTCTTCCATTAAATGTGGCAGATTATTGTTTTCCATATATCGTATAAAACAACCCACCACACCTCCTGAAACATTTCTTGTTTGTCCTTAAGTATATACGTGATTTTTTCTAGAGGTAGGCATAAAGACAGTTCTCTGAACCATTGTGCAATACTTGGTCTATCCGGCTTCTTCCAGGTCAGTGCAATTACTCTTTTTGCTTGTAAAAGACAAATATTTATGAATAATTTCTCATTGCGCTTTATTCTGTGTCCAACTGGATAGAGGCCTAGCAGAAATAACTTAGGTTCTGGTACAATGTTAATTGAAAGTATCCTTTGTATTTCCTGTCCAATCTCCCTCCAAAAGTCCACCAATCTTGGGCATGACCATAAACAATGGAACAGTGTGCCTCTATCTTCACCACATCTGGTGCATGAGTCAGGAATATTGTTATTAAACTTATTAAGCTTCACAGGTGTGATGTTCACTCTCATAAGCCAATTGTATTGAACGAGTTTTAGGCGTGTATTTCCAGTCTGAGACTGAGCCAATTTACAAGCTGTACTCCACTGCTCCACTGTTAGGTCCTCCTGTAAATCCTCCCTCCAGGCATTGAGCCTATGCTCAGAGGATTCCGGAGAAAATGACAGTAACAGGTCATAAAATTCTGATATTATTCCCCTTCCGAATGGATTTTAACCAAAATTCTCTCCAACACAGATAAGGGAGGGGCCAGCATGGAGTGATCCTGGTTAGCTCTAATAAAGAGCTAACCAGGATCACTTCAAATGTCAGCATACTCCTATTAGCACCAAAAACATCCCTCAATTGCCCCACCCCCCTATCAGCCCATAATCTAAAACCCCCATCCGCTCTTCCTGGCACAAATTGTTTATTGCCCCAAATTGGGCTAAAACAGGAGAGGCGAGATGGTTCGCCCGGGTATTTGTTTTTAAAAATGTTTTCTAAATCCTAATAGTTCTTTGAAAAAAATCTAAAAAAAAATGTTTCAAGATTTTTCAAAAATAGCAGATCTATTTGAGTAAATGTACTCGAGTACTTTCCACCACTGGAACGTGGGGCTGTCATCTCCACTTTACCTCATTTTCACTTCTGGCCCTAACGTTGAAGTCGGGGGCCTCTGCATGACCTTAATTACCCTGTCTCTACACTACACTGTGGTCTACTGTGTGGCCTGGTTCTGCTCCTGGCAAACTTTCCTCTGTAGCTCTGAGTGTGAATGTTGCTGAACCGGCAGAACGCACAACAACGCTCAGCAACAGCTCTGAGGGGAAAGACTCTGGTTTCTGGAGCAAACTGTAACGCTGATAACTAGGTCAACCGTATACAGCTCTCTCTCTGCTGTACCAAACACACACTGCATTATAACGACTGCTATAAGAGAATGGTGTGTGTGTGTGTGTGTGTGTGTGTGTGTGTGGGTGTGTGTGTGTGTGTGTGTGTGTGTGTGTGTGTGTGTGTGTGTGTGTGTGTGTGTGTGTGTGTTATACTTATACTGTACGGACCAAATGTCCCCACAAGTATAGCAGAATTTGAGAAAGAGACGTTGTGAGAACCGTCTTCCTGGTCCTCACAAGAGAAATGGTTGTGCTATGGTTAACCCATTAAGACCTGAGGCCGATTCTAAATCCTAATAGTTTTGTTTTTTCTACATAAAAAATATAAAAATATGAAAGAAAATATAAAGAAAAAATATAAAATATCTCAAAATATGTTGTACCAGAGATTCCCAGAAGCAAGGATTTGAGTTACAAATGTTCGCTTTAAATATATATATATTCAAAGATTTGCACACATTTTTCACAATTTTTCAAAAAAAGCCCAAAGAAATCTTAAAACAACACACCGCTGCGTTCCCGGTCTAAATGGATTAAAACAGATTTGGGGAATTAGGCTTACAATTAGGAAAAGTTTCAGGTTGGGGTTAGGGTTAGGATTAGACTTTTAGGGGTTAGGGACTGGAGTTATGCCTGATTTCTACTTCTACTAACATCTAAAATAGCCGGTCTAAAAGCTCAACGTGCGACAAGCTTTTAACACATTCGGTGCCAGAATTGTATAATAACAGATTACGTTCGGTGCCAGAAATCTCACCGTTGAGCTGCGCGGCGCTGTTTAAGCTGTTTAAGACTCCAAGACGAGCAATCCATGTGAAACAAAGCATGCGTGCATTTTGCACGACGGTCCTGGCTAACGCCTGGAACGATAACATCTGAACCGCGGGTCACAATGGCGCAGCGATCACGCATACAAAATGAGTCGTTTTCCCCAACGTAAAACGTTTCGGGGTTATAGGGGTTTTATAGAAGGAGATAGAACGGAAGCGGATGGGAGCCATGTTTTTTGGCACGGTGATCTGTAAGGCCCTTCCTTCTCAGAATCACCATGGGTGATTCCAGAGCTGCTCGAAAAAAAAAGAAAAAAAAAAAAGTGACTGAAAACACGGTTTAGACCGTGTTTGGCACCCAATGTGTTAAAATTGGCGGGAAAAAATAGAATAAAATCGCCATTTTCATTCAAAATGTCAACATTTTGATGTCCTCACACAACAAGTGTAGTAATACAAACATGTGTGTGTGTGTGTGTGTGTGTGTGTGTGTGTGTGTGTGTGTGTGTGTGTGTGTGTGTGTGTGTGTGTGTGTGTGTGTGTGTGTGTGTGTGTGTGTGAGAGACACACCGTTTAATAAGCTCATAATGCTTCAAAGTGGTTTTAAAATGAGGTGTTTGTACTGAGCGCTGAAGAATGGAATCCAAGCTAGAAGAAATTGGAAGTAGTTTTTCTTCTCATGGCTAAAAAACGTGTGGCTTTGATCTGCCTTGGATTATCTCACGCTTTTGTGTGTGTGTGTGTGTGTGTGTGTGTGTGTGTGTGTGTGTGTGTGTGTGTGTGTGTGTGTGTGTGTGTGTGTGTTTCATGCTTGCTTTGTTAATGTATTCTTGCCAGATAATAAATCGTATCTGTCACGTGGAAAAACCTCATACGTCCAAAATCCTTTTCCAGGATTCAAATTCAAAAGCATCAAAAGTAGCAGATCTACAAGCTCGAAACGCAGTGCGTTTCGAGCTTGTAGATCTGCTACTTTTTATGCTTTTGTGTGACGCTGGTAGTATGATCATGTGGGCTGTTAATTTACAAAAATAAACACAAAAAGCTAAAATATGGAGATAAGAGGTTTATGCCCGACACCGACGGAATTCAGAAACAGTTACGCCAGCTGCAGAGTTCTAAACAGGCTGATTTCCACAACACAACAACAGCCCTGACTGACTGTAGCTCCAAGCACACACATAATTACAGTTGTATGTGAAACGAGTCATTGTGCTCGGCAGTCGCTGAACTCTTGTTTTCCCTCAATTGACTCCAGCACACTTTCAATCACCACCGGCACCTCGGGCTTCTTTGTTCTTCAAAAGCACGTAATCTTTATTTAAACCAGGAAAGTCACGTTGAGGTATGAAACCAGTATAGGGGCTGGGGATCTTCTGCTATCTCATGATGCGATTCAGATTCTTGGGGTTCACGATTTTGATTAAAAATGAAACATTTTTAAATCAAGACGATTCTAGATTCGATTCCCATTCTTGGGGTCACGATTCGATTAAAAAACCCAATCAGTTTTTGTTTTATATTTTTTTTATCCCACGATTTTGTAACCCCCGGTGCCAATTTTCTAAGTGATCCTGGGCGCTACACTCCCCCCACCAGCCTAGGGAGCCCAGGGCCGAGCTCATGCCTCCTTCAATGCATGAGAGCCAACTGACCTTCTTGTCACCTGACAGGGGGGAGTTTCCCCGGTTGGACGTAGCACGTGGAAGGAACACGTTATTCCAACCAGTTCCTTTCCCCTCCATCAGGCGCCCTGGCTGTCATGGGGGAGGCGGTATAGCGACCAGGATTACTACATGTTTTTGTGAGGGTATTAACTACCCTAGGAGACACGGGGAGAACATGCAAACTCCACACAGAGTAGGCCCTTTCGCCAACCCCACCTAGGGTATGGGCGCTGATGACGCGGAGGAGAAGACACGCCCCCATCGCGCACAGCGAAAAATCCCAATCAGTTTAATCCAAATGATTTCAGTCATATTGTTTTCATGTGGACTTTAACAACCGAGTGTAGCCTAGTTATTTCCAACAGCTCAAACAAAAATCTTAATATACCAGAGAGGTTCGTGAAGAAATTCTTGGCTTTGATGGAATCTTAGATTAGGTGTAGTTCTGTTTGATGCAGAAACACAACATAATTGCTTTGATGCAAGAAACATTAACGAGCGTCAGCTGGACAGCTACACACACACACACACACACACACACACACACACACACACACACACACACACACACACACACACACACACACACACACACACCTCAGCTGTGCTGAACTGAAAGTGACGGAGTTGGTAAAAAAAAAAAAAAGCCCAAATATATTCCCAAACATTTTATATAATAACATAATATAAATATTTTCAAAATGATTTGAAAATAGCAGATCTACAACCAGCGAGCTTGTAGATCGGCTATTTTCAAATAGCCAACGTATCGTCTCCGTCGGGTGAAAACCTCATGTTCAAAACTGTTGTTTTTCAGGACTCAAATTCAAAAGTTAGCAGATCTACAAGCTCAAAACGAGCTTGTGGATCTGCTACTTTTGATGCTTTTGTGTGACGCTGTAGTATGTAGAATGATCAAGCAGTGCGTTCATTTACCAAAGAAAATAAAATGGAAATAAGAGGTTTCTGCTCGACAGCAACAATTAGTATTTAGGGTTCCAAGTAGTAAACACCGGCTTGTTTTCACAGACCTGACCGCTTGTTTCTCTTGCACAAACCTGGCAACGCTGTCTGAAACCTCGAGTCTATCGCAAGTGAGAACTATAGTAGCCAAGACCGGGCCAAAGCTAGCCTGACACTCAGCCTGAATTTTCATTTCTCTTTTTTTAGTCTGAAAGCCCTCTCAATGCAGCCGATTGCTGAGATGGGGGCGTGGCCAAAGTTTTTTTTTTTCAAAGACTCTTTGGCGATTGGTTCATACTGGATTATCCCGATCCGTCGTACAGATTTTCAACCGAGGCTGAGACCTCCTATGAGAGCGTCACCAGACCAGAATCGCCTGAACATATTTTTTTAATGGGCGTGGCTAGCGATTCACGGGCTGGAGCCAGGCTAGGCCAAAGCAGCAGTTACGACACAATTACAATGTGAATAAAAAAAGAATGTAACAAGCACAACCGCAAAAATGATCAAATACGACTAAAACATCTGCCAATACCACATTAGTCGTCCATGATTACAAGGCAGCTGAAAGCCACGTTCACCATGGCGTGTAGAAGCAGGTGATTACTGCCAGAGCACTGTGTCATTACATATGATGTAAGACAACAAGAGGCCATGGGGTTTGGCGGTTGGATGTAGTTGGATGCTGGTTAGACTTTATAGGGGCAGTGGTTCTCAAACGTTTTCATGTCAAGGAACCCCCAAAACGATATGTACTTGGCCACAGACCGGCATCTGAAAAATATTGTTCCAGGGACTCCCAGAAGCAAAGATTTTACGCATCTGTGTCACTTTTTAGATTTGAGCTAAAAAGCATTATTTTACACTTTGGCTATTCAAAAATAGCAGATATACAAGCTCATAGCGCTGCACGCTTGTAGATCTGCTATTTTTGAAAAATCGTGAAAGTGTGCAAATCTTTGAATACATATTGTTTTAAAGCGAACATTTTTTACTCAAATCTTTGCTTTCTGGGGGTCCCTGGAACAACATATTTTGAGATGGGGGTCCGCGGCCAAATACATATGATTTTGGGGGTCCTTGACATGAAAAAGTTTGAGAACCACTGATATAGAAACATACGTTTTACGGAATACTGTTGGGATTTAGAAGACATTTGTATTGAATCGGCCTCAGGTCTTAACATAAACGGTCAGAACTCAAACATGGCGGCTCCTTTTGACACGCGGTCTGGACGAGTAGACGCATGGACATGTGCACGTTGTTTACAAACAGTCCATCACGCTTTCTAAAGGATTTTAACGGGGCCGATGGCGACCTGAAAAAAACAAAAACAACAATAAAACCTTGGCAATGGTGAGTACATTCTGAGATTAGCCCTTGGCGGTGGAAGTGTTAATGGGTTAAAGATGTTCGCTTTAAAAAATCCTGAAAAGTAACAGTTTTGGACGTATGAGGTTTCCATCCGACAGAGACATTACACTATGCAGATTTGTGTTGGAATTACTCGTTCACGTGTTACTTAGGATTTATTTCACTTGAACACACATGCTCAGAACGTTCTTTCGATGACAGATCACAGATGCTTTGTTTGATGTTTAACAGGAATCCTAGCTTCTTTGAAGCACTATTAGTGTTCTCTTTCTTTGCACTCTAAAATATAATACCAAGTGGCTATTTACCCTGGTTTATCACATTTACTCTGATCTTGCACTTGTAAGTCACTCTGGATAAGAGCGTCTGCTAATGCCTACGTTGTAAATTGTGTTGGTAAGTGCTCTGCTGAAGACCTGAGAGTCTCTATAGTCTATGTACTGAACAGTGAGGGAGTGAACCAGCTAATGTGATCTCTCTTCAAAACGTTCAACCGAAAAAACACCACAGGAAAGAAGGGAGAGACAGCAGGACGCTAGAGCAGAAGATACAGGAGTTGAAGAGAAAACAGTAGAGAGAGTATAGACGAATCCACAGACGCAGGGACATGCACAGATAGACTCTAGGTGGTGCTAGAGCTCCTGCCCTTTGCCCTCTTGACCAGAAGTGCCCTTTTGAAAAAATAAAAAAAATAAAGTTTTTTTTTTTTTTCAGTTTACAGCAGGGGTCTTCAACAGGGGGTCCAGGACCCCTAGGGGTTCCTCAGAGTTACTACAGGGGGTCCGCCAAATCTTTATGTGATATGATTTTTCTTTTTACCATAACCACTCGAAACCTAGCATCCCTTTTCTGAGGAGAACTTTAGCCAAAAATAGCAGATCTACAAGCCCACAACGCCTCGCGCTGCGAGGCGTTGTGGGCTTGTAGATCGGCTATTTTTGGCAAAGAGGTGTTTGGTGTTGAGGGAAAAAAGAGCAGACCAAGTAAACAAAAAAAAGTGTAATTTACTTGAGCACCTGCCCCTCAAAATGTCTGTGCACGCCACTGCACAGACGTGCTGCAGTGGCCTGTAGTGCCTGTAGCTGCCTGTAGGCGGCCATTGCTGCGGTGTCGCGTCCGCGTAACGTTGACACCGCAGCAATGGCTGCGCGCAGGGCAGCGCTCCGTGGATTCGTGTATAGGGGAAAAGGGAAAGGGAGTATTTTCCGGTCCTCGAGGGACAGAAAATGATATTATACGGATATACTGATATTATAGCAACACACGTAAGTGTTTCAGAAAACTGTTAGGATTTAGAAGACATTTGTAAAATCGGACCTCAGGTCTTAATGGGTTAAGATGTTGGCTTTACATGCGGGAGACCCGGGTTCGATTCCCGGACGTTACAAGGACAGCCCAGTGCATCAGGGTTAGTGTGAGCTTGTGAGAGAAGTGGTGCGTGTGGTACAAAGCTCAGTCTATGATCAAGGACCAGAACCATCCCCCTCCCCCTCCCCCCCAGCCACTATCTGTTCGTGCAGTTACAGCCACTTCAACACGTCGAGCTGAGGGTCGAACCGGCGACCCTCACATTCCCAGACGGCCCCTCTACCCGCTCAGCCAGAGGAATACAAAACAATAACATCACAACACACAAAAGCTGTGGTTACAAATTGCTCGTTCATTTCATAAGCCACATAAATGACGAGCAAACCAGAATGAAGTGGGAGTGTGCATTTGCGGGAGCGTGCATTTACGCGTGCGTGCGTGCGTGCGTGCGTGCGTGCGTGCGTGCGTGCGTGCGTGCGTGCGTGCGTGTGTGTGTTAGACAGAGTTGTTGGCTCAATGGGGATCTTCACATTGTCACTATCTCCATATTCTAACTTTTAGTTTTTTCATAAATTAACGGCCTACTTGATCACACTACAGCGTCACACTAAAGCAGGGTTCCCAAATTTGTTTTCCCCCAGGGCCAAATTATGTCTAGGGTACCAAGCTGAGGGCCAGGGGCATTGTGCCCACTCGCAAAGCGCGCAGGCGCAAAATTTTGTGTTTTTTATTCGTTATTTTTTTCTCTAATCTAGCTAATTTGACACTGTGTTATTTTAGGCCTGGGATTCTTAAATCCTGTGTTGAGGGTCACACAAGGAAAAATTGCACTCTGGAAACAAAATAAGTTGAGAACCAACCATTTACTTAAAATATTTGGTTGTTGCAGTCTGCTTGAAAAGTAATACAGATTAACAGCAGCCAGGTGTACAAAAAAATAAAATCCCCCCAAAAAAGTTTTCAATTTTTTTTTTTTTATGACAGGAGTCGTCGCGTGTCGGACAGTTGCCTATTGGGGAACCCTGCACTAAAGTATCAAAAGTAGCAGATCTGTAAGCTCAATACGCAGCGCTTGTAGATCTGCTACTTCCGCTATTTTTTAAATTTGAATCCTGAAAGGTCTTGGACATGAGGTTTTCCACCCAACAGAGACGACATATGTGTTGTGTTTGAAGAGGAACTTGATGTTGGTTAAGATTAAGAGGGGCTTATTTTCTAAGCCGTTTAAAATTAAAAAACATCAGAGTGTGTGTGTGTGTGTGTGTGTGTGTGTGTGTGTGTGTGTGTGTGTGTGTGCGGTTCTTATGATGTTAGCTTGCACAAGCACACATACCACTGTTTAGCCTGGAATAGGGACAGGACGATAATCGTTATTATCGTTTATCGTGATGAAAGAAACGCTCACAATAATCGTATCGCAGAGATTTTAAGTTATCGTGAAATCGTCGTTCCGTCACACACTGGGACGAATTAGCTTTTGTCGAGCTGCAAATTCAGTACAACTTCCAAAAAATAGCAGATCTACAAGCTCACAACGCCTTGTGAGCTTGTAGATCGGCTATTTTTGGCGGACGTTCCTGGGGGTTCAAGTGGTTATAACAAAAATGGCATTTTAAGTTTTAAGCATATTTTGATTATCGCGATGACATTGACTGATAGTGCCTAATGTAGCCTCCCTCTGGAATTGAGTTGACTGCAGTGTTGCCAGATTTTACGAGATAAATAAGCAACCAGGTCTATGAAAACAAGCCCAATAGAAGCGACGGCCACATGAGAACTTTAAGCCGGCTTACATTGTTTTAAATATATATATGTATATCCAATCACAACGCGTTGTGAGCATTAGGAAGCAACGCCCAAATAAGCAACTACCCTTTAGAAACAAGCCCAAAAAAACGCAACCACCAAAATTCAAGCGACTTAACAGAAAAACAAGCCCACGGTCGCTTATAATAAGCAGACATGGCAACACTGGCTGACTGTGACATTGTGTATACTTAGCACGTTAATTTCCCGCTTGGGGATTAATTAAGTGTGTCTCATCTCAATTAGCCTTCATAATGATTTATAAAAACAGATCAACAAAAGGCAACACGCACCAACATGCACCCAACTTGCTTTGTCTCTTCTGTGGGGCACCCTCGGCCTGTGGTTCTCAAAGTGGGGTCCGGGGACCCCCAGGGGTACAAGTGGGTCCCCATCAAAATGGAACCACTTTAGCCTTATATACATCGACAAATTGAAACAAGCCAATCCCTGGCACAAAATAGTTTTGAGATGGGGGTCCGCAGCCAGATACATATCATTTTGGGGGTCCTTGACATGAAAAGGTTTGAGAACCACTGGCTTATAGAATGATGATGATGTATATCGATGTCTACTGACGGTTTTCTGTCCTTCAGGGCAAAGGTAAGTCTATTCATGACAGCAGGTGAATACAGTGAGCTTCACAGTAGCAGCACTGGCTCCTTAAACCAGTGGTTCTCACTGGTTTAAGCCCGCGGACCCCCATTTGAAAAGATACATTTTAAGGAACCCCAGTTTGACAAGCATTAGGGCTACGGACCCCCATTTACTGGCATTCCTATCTCTGGGACCCCAATTCATATTGTAAAATCAATGTTAACTTAACTCTGAGAGTGTACAAATGGAACCAAATGGACCTGTTAGGGACCATTTGGTTCCATTTGTACACTCTCAGAGTTACAGACCCATAAGGGTCCATTTGGTTCCTATCCATCATTTAGCTGGGGACCCCCTGGAACCCCCTCAAGTACCCCTGGGGGTCCCCGGACCCCACTTTGAGAACCAATGCCTTAAACAAGTGTTGAAGAACCCTGAGCTGCTAAAATGTTACATTCATCATAAGTTTAGTTTAGTTTTGAACAGATGGTTAAAGGGGAGGTTCACCCCATGTTTAACATTATCTTCATATAATTGGTCCTCACTATGAAGACGGCACCATTTTCTGTCTAGTCACTCTGTGTCTCAGAGGAGTGTATGAGTCTCCAAGTGTCTATGAGTTGTCTCCAATTGGCTATTTTCACTAGTTTGGGTCCCGGATCCTATACCATTTACTTATTTTTAATTAAACACAAATTTAATATTAAGACATTTATGCTTGAATGACAGTGTGATTTGCTATAACATGTTACAGCTCTTTATAAATAAAAAATATTGTCATATTGAGGTATGCCACTTTTTATCGTGCAGCCCCAGAATTCGCAAGTAGAAAGTAAAAAATAAGTGTTAAATTGAACGGTCATAATAGCCGTAAAATAACGGCCTGAAAAGTTTGGGAACCCTTGCATTAAGGCTATGAACAGTGTGCTCTGGCTTGTCTCAACAAAGTTTGACCTTTCACTGATCTGCGTCAATCTTTTTGATTACTGGACCTGTTTCTATGTTTTTTCTTTTCTGTCCAGCTCTTCTTCTTCCTCTATCCCAGTGGGTCTCAAAGTGGGGTGCTTGGGGGGGAAGGGGTCCCAGGGGGTCCCCAGCAAAATGTGTTAATACAGCATCACAATCATTTTGACAACTTTATTCATGTATACGTTGGCTATTCAAAAATAGCAGATTTACAAGCTCACAGCTATCATTATTGAGATGTTTTTTTAAAAACACACATCTTCTCTTCTGAGGGTTTCTGGCACAACATTTTTTTTAGATGGGGGTCCACAGCCAAATACATCTCAATTTGGGGTCCTTGACATGAAAAGATCTAATTCCAGAGCAAAAAGTAATTGCCACACACTCTGCATGTATGCATTTAAAAAGGTTGGTGTTTCAGTAACAGGTTCAGAAACTACTATAGTGTTATGGTGCTAAATAGTAACCCATTAAAGCTTGATGTTACATCACGTTAGAACAAACTGTGACGCCCTCCCACTCTGTCTACCAGTGCTAGTCTGTTGAATGCCTGGTAGGTGGAGCTGGGAGGCCATCAGCTCTGATCTGGAGCACCTGAGCCTATTGCTCTGAGGGCTTTAAAAGCAGTCCTCTTTCTGTCAGATTCTCTCTTCTCCTCTCTCCCCAGTTTGTTTGTTAAAGGGTCTACACCATGAATTTTAACTTGTTCTTCTTCTTTGTGTGTTTTTGGTCTCCCCTACCTCTCTTCTATCCTCAAAAATACCCCAGTTTGAACACTCAGGCTTTCACAGCAAATCTGGGGTTTTCTGTAAATTGGTCAAAAAACAGGCCAAACTGATTTGGTCACGCAAGTGATGTCACTAGCACGAACAATTCCTCCCGTTTTTCAGTTCCAACCAAAAAAATAATAATCTTTTTTAACCCATTGAGACCTGAAGTCGATTCTACATGTCTCCTAAATCTAAAAAAAAAACGTTTGAGGGACATAAACAATATGATATTAAATATCATTATTATTTTTTAAATTCATGGTGTAGACCCTTTAACATACCTTGGTTTACACCTTACAACATTCACACTGCACATACACTCACACCCATACACTGCCTTCACGCTGATGCTCATTCATATTTACTTTATTATGCTTAGTTAGTTTATCTTTAAATAAAGACATTTTATACACTTTTAACTGTGCCTGTGTCTCCCTTTTGTTGCAACCTTGAGTCAGGTCGTAACGCAGGCCCGCAACGGCGACACAAATTCAAAGCATGCGAGAGTTAGAGTTCAGCACCATGGACAGAGACCATGTCCTTTTGAAACACGCTTCAAGTTAATGAGTGATTACTGTCAATTATCAAAACTTTATGAAAAACGTTGGCCTTCTCCAGTGGTGGAAAAAGTACTCAAGTGTTTTACTTAAGTAAAAGTATCAATACTGCAATATAGAAATACTCCGTTACAAGTAAAAGTCCAGAATTCAAAATGCACTTGAGTAAAAGTACAACAATATTGGCATCAAAATGTACTTTAAGTAACAAAAGTAAAAGTACTCATTATGCAGGATGTCCCATTTCACGTTTTCAAAATGTATAAAAATATTTTTGAAAATAGCCGATCTACAAGCTCACAATGACCTTGTAGATCGTCTATTTTCAAATGGCCGAAATGTATATAGGGCTGAAGTGGTTAATGTATGTTTTGTAATAATAATCATAATCTACAAAGTAACTAGTAACTAAAGTTTTCAAATAATTTAAGTGGAGTAAAAGTACACTATATTCCTCTTAGGTGTAGTGGAGAAGAAGTAAAAGTACTGAAAATTGGAAATACTCCACTAAAGTAAAAAATACCTCCAAATTGTGCTTAAAGTTACTTTACAGCACTGGTTGAGTCACTGTCTAGATTAATTCTTTGCTTTCCTGGATCAGTCCATGTGTATGTTTTCCTCTTTTATCTTCTGTAATAAGCATTATGTTATTATACTCCATGTCATTGGTGTTTTGAGAGTTTATTTACGTCAGGGTGAGGTTTCCTCATCACCACTGATTCAGCTCATGATTAGGGTGCAGCACTGTTAAAACACAAAAAGTGATGGATGAGGACATTAGCAGCAATGGACCTTTTTTTGGACGGCTGTAACGTGATGTTTTTACCCAAAATACATTTCATTTCAGGCATTTCCAGGAAATGACTTTCTTAACCCATTCAGACCTGGAACCCATCTCTGTCATTTTTAGATGTCCTTGGGCTATTCAAAAATAGCAGATATACAAGCTCATAGCGCGGCACCGAGTGCCGCGCAATGAGCTTGTAGATCTGCTATTTTCGGGGGAAATCGTGGGTGTTTGAATACATATATATTGTTAAGCGAATATTTGTAACTCAAATTTTTGCTTTTCTACAAATTTCTTCAAAATCCGTTAAAAAATCTGTTGAAAAAAAACTTATGTTGCTATAATATCAGTGGTTCTCAAAGAATTATATAAATCTGGCCGTTGACCCCCATCTGAAAATATTTTGATCCAGGGACCAATAGAAGTTGTAACAGAATTAAAAATGTTCGCTTAAAACGCGAATTAATGTGCATGCTGTAAAGCTAGCTGTGTGGAAATAAACCAACTACTCATGCAACATAACATTTCAATATGATTGAATAGTTTCTCTTATAAGGTCATGACTCAAATAAAACCGTGACTGTAAATAGAGCACCGGAGTCTGACATAATTTACACATCCTACCTGGGTCTCATTTTTTCACCCCCATTCTGAATCCCCATAGACGTGTTTAATATCGCGTCAAATAAGAACTGTGTTCCAAAAATAAACAAATGACCCCGGCGGTTTGACTCTTATGGATATGAAGCATCAACTGACGGTGAGAAAACGATAATCTTACTTCCGCCGAATTAGTTACATTTTCCCCAGAAACAGACTGTATCAAATACAAGTGACTGACTATCATAAACGATACAGAACCTCCTCCCTGACAATATCTCAGAGACAGTTTGTTTATTTTTGGACCACAATTCTTATATGAGACGATTCTATGATGACCCAATGTTATTCTCCATAGAGAAATGACCACCA
This sequence comes from Gymnoscopelus microlampas, assembly GCF_963454915.1. NCBI lineage: Eukaryota > Metazoa > Chordata > Actinopteri > Myctophiformes > Myctophidae > Gymnoscopelus > Gymnoscopelus microlampas. The sequence goes on from NC_139943.1 coordinate 3,471,229, forward strand.
CGACCCAGGGGATGAACGAGTGACGTCAGGACTTCTGTACTCTATTGGTGGCATTGAGTATACCAGGGGTCTTCAACGTTTTCAGGCCAAGGACCCCCTAGCTGAGAGAGAGATGAACCAGAGACCCCCTACTTTATATTGTATAAAATTGTGTTTCATATTAAAGTTTTTTTTTTACTTAGTCTGCTCCACCTATAGCGTCTTTGCCAAAAATAGCCGATCTACAAGCTCTCAACGCCTCGCACTGCGAGGCGTTGAGAGCTTGTAGATCGCCTATTTTCGGCTAATGTTCCCCTCAGAAGAGGAATTCTAGGGTTCAAAGTGGTTAATGTAAAAAAAACTAAATCCTATCACACAAAGTTTTGGCGGACCCCCTATAGTAGCTCTGAGGACCCCCTAGGGGTCCCGGACCCCCTGTTGAAGACCCCTGGAGTATATTATAGGCCTACCTACAATTGAATGCAGTAATTGAGGGTAAGCATGAGTTAAAAGCGACAACATATCAACTTTCAAACCAATATACTACATCACTGTACATGCGATGTGATTGCCCCCCCCCCCCACGCCACGCCCAACATGCCAGGGGGAGGGAACCCACGGACTGAGCACAGTCCTAACAATAATAAAGGTCGACGTGACGGGCGAACCCTGGGAGTCCCAGGCCCCGGGGGCAGCACCCCCCCCACACACACACACAGCCCTCCCTGAAGCTCAGCTCCTGACAGAGCCTTCTCAACACATCTCAATCATAAAGTGATATAGGGCTTAAATACACACACACACACACACACACACACACACACACACACACACACACACACACACACACACACACACACACACACACACACACACACACACACACACACACACACACACACACACACACACACACACACACACACACACACACACCAGTGTGGCTGGTGTTTCAAAGGGTTCAAGATTATCTGGGGGTAGGACATGGACCAACTCTTTTATCGTACAAGGGGCGATCCCTGTAATACATTGGTTCTCAAAGTGGGGTCCGGGGACCCCCAGGGGTCCTTGAGGGAGTTCCAGGGGGTCCCCAGCTAAATGATAGATTAGGCACCAAATGGACCCGTATGGGTCTGTAACTCTGAGAGTGTACAAATGGAACCAAATGGACCCGTTAGGGCCATTTGGCCTAATCTATCATTTAGCTGGGGACCCCCTGGAACTCCCTCAAGGACCCCTGGGGGTCCCCGGACCCCATTTGTACACTCTCAAGAGTTAAATTGACATAGATTTTACAATATAAATTGCGGTCCAAGTGATAGAAATGCCATTAAATGGGGGTCTGTAGCCCTAATGCATGTCAAACTGGGGGTCCTTGAAATTAAACTTGTTGAGAATCACTGCTAGAGCCGTAAAAAATGTTCTCTTATGGGGGTCCCCGGCATATCTTTTGAAATGGGGGTCCGCGGGCTATTAAGTGTCAATTTGGGGGTCCTTGACATGAAAAAGTTTGAGAACCACTGCTGTAATAGACAAGAGAGAGGGAGCCAAGAGGCTGCTTAACCTGGACACCGGGATAAGATATGAAACTAATGAATGGGTTAAATTGAAGGTATAGTAGTATGCAACTTTGCCCTGTGTTTACGTAACAAAACAATGACGTTCTGTGAGCTTATAGAGCTTATAGTGAAGGTTTCTGAAAGATGTGGAATCATTTCCCCCCAAAATGCCCTCCCTGGCACAAAACGTTTCAGATGGGGGGGTCTGTAGTCAAATATATATCGTCTCTGTCTGGTGGAAACCGTTTCAGGATTCAAATTCAAAAATATCAAAAGTAGCAGATCTACAAGCTCCAAACGTGTCGCTTCGCGCCGCGTTTCGAGCTTGTAGATCTGCTACTTTTGATGCTTTTGTGTGACGCTGTAGTGTGATCAAGTGGAGCGTTAATTTACGAAACAACAACAAGTTAGAATATGGAGATAAGAGGTTTCTGCCTGACAACAACAATATCAATTTTAGGAGCACCAATCTATACTCATGTCTGATAGCGTGGAGTCAACACATGATGTAGCCGAGCACTGTTTGTGTTCTAAACACACACACACACACACACACACACTTATTGATGGAGGCATTGATCTGTGTGTGTGTGTGTGTGTGTGTGTGTGTGTGTGTGTGTGTGTGTGTGTGTGTGTGTGTGTGTGTGTGTGTGTGTGTGTGTGTGTGTGTGTGTGTGTGTGTGTGTGTGTGTGTGTGAGAAAGGGTTAGTTTGGTAATGCAAGACAGAATCATGTGATCAGGCCTCATCTATGGTGGCATGTCAAAAGTTCCCGGAGGGCAATTGCAGGGTAAAAAGTGTGCACGTCTGTGTGTGTGTGTGTGCGTGTGCGTGTGCGTGTGCGTGTGCGTGTGTGTGTTAGAGAGATAAAGAGTGAAGGAGGATGAAAGGGTGGAGGAGTGAATGAGCTATACTCTTTGACAGCACCCCCACCCACAGAGAGAGAGAGAGAGAGAGAGAGAGAGAGATTGAGACACAGACAGACAGACAGACAGACAGACAGACAGACAGACAGACAGACAGACAGACAGACAGACAGACAGACAGACAGACAGACAGACAGACAGAGACAGAGAGAGAGAGAGGTAGAGAGACAGAGAGTTTTATTTGACAGCTGCTTTTGCAATGTAAACGATGCACTACATTTCCCATACCAATAAAGCCACTTAGAATTTAATGGAATTGAGAAGGAGACAGACAGACAGACAGACAGACAGACAGACAGACAACTCTATCACATCAAGGCCATCTCCTCTGTCCAACCAAATGCATAATGTGAGAGAGAGAGAGACAGGCTGCTCGTTGTGACGTTATCTGCCACAGAAAGACACTGGTGGCAACATTAGCTAGAACAGTGATTCACAACCTTTTCTCATTTTAAAGGACCTCCAGTTTGATATGCATTAGGCCAGTGGTTCTCAAACTTTTTCATGTCAAGGACCCCCAAAATGATATGCATTTGGCCGCCGACCCCCCATCTCAAAATATGTTGTTCCAGGGACCCCCCCCAGAAGCAAAGATTTGAGTTACAAATGTTGGCTTTAAAAAATATATATTCAAAGATTTGCAACAACAAAAAAATCACCCTTTTTCAAAAATAGCAGATCTACAAGCTCATAGCGCGGCACCGAGTGCCGCGCTATGATATATCTGCTATTTTTGAATAGCCAAAGAATGAAAGGTTAAAATGATTGTGATGCTATATTAACACATTTTGCTGGGGACCCCCTGGAACCCCCCCAAGGACCCCTGGGGGTCCCCGGACCCCACTTTGAGAACCAATGCATTAGACCCCCATTTGATACAATTATTTATCCCTGCGATGACCCCAATCTACACTGTAAAATCCTCAGTGTTAATAGTTTAAAAGGATCCCTGGGTAATAAGCCTTATATGCCTTGATTACATTATAATTGCCCTCTATAACTAAACTAAACTAAATATTAAAAACATAAATATTTATTTATTTTGAAAGGTACTTGTTACTAAAGGGGGTTTCGGTTGGAGACACAAAGAGTCTCCTTTGTGTCTCCAACCGGAACCGCTGCCTCCCGGTCCGCTGGCCATCAAAATATCCACAAATTCAAATCTCCATGGGGTGACTAATTCGATTCGAAAAAAAAGTGAACTATCCCTTTAAGGCATATAATAATAAGGCTTATTAGCCAGGGATCCTTTCAAACTCTGAGAGCTTACAGACCCGTCCGTTAAGTGTCCATTTGGACCCCGTGGTGGTGGTCCCCAGAGAGAAGCAGTGAGCCGGACGCAACCATCCCAACGTTTTTCAATCCATTCAAATGCTGACTCACTGGCATCTGACCTCGTTTCACCATGCTAAGTGGATGATGTGCACAAAACAACAAGCACATCATCTCAGCAAGGGTCTCTCTCTCTCTCTCTCTCTCTCTCCCTCTCTCCCCTCTGGAAGTGTGATTTCACAACAGCAATGCCTGCTGGTCCACCAGCTGTTGACACATCCCCCAGGCAGGCAGACAGGCAGACAGACAGACAGACAGACAGACAGACAGACAGACAGACAGGCAGGCAGGCAGGCAGGCAGGCAGACAGACAGACAGACAGACAGGCAGGCAGGCAGGCAGGCAGGCAGGCGTGCGTGGCGTGGCGTAGCGTGCGTGCCCGCTCCTGGCTGCTGCTGATGCCAACCAGAGCTGGCACACAAATTAACCATTTAAGACCCGGCAAGGGAACGCATCTGTGTGTCATTTTTAGATGTCTTTGGGCTATTCAAAAATAGCAGATCTACAAGCTCATAGCGTGGCACCGAGTGCCGCGCTGTGAGCTATGAGCTATTTTTTTGAAAAATCGTGAAAATGTGTGCAAATCTTTGAATATATATATTTTTTAAAGCGAACATTTTTAACTCTGTTACAACTTCTGGGCGGGTCCCTGGAACAACATATTTTGAGATGGGGGTCCACGGTCAAATACATATAATTTTTGAGAAACACTGATATTATAGCAACATACGTTTTGCTATAACACAAAAAAATGTTGTAGAAACCCCCCAGAAGCAAAGATTTTAGTTACAAATGTTCGCTTTAAAAAATATACATACTCAAAGATTTGCACACATTTTCACGATTTGTCAAAAAATAGCAGATCTACAAGCTCATAGCGCGGCACTCGGTGCCGCGCTATGAGCTTGTAGATCTGCTATTTTTTGAATAGCCAAAGAAATCTTAAAAATGACACAGAGATGCGCTCCCGGTTTTAAAGGGTTAAAAAAAAGAACACCACAGCCAGCCACCCTCACTCGTTTCCTGGAGGCTTGTGTTCTTGTCTTCCAGAGTGGGTGATGGTTTCCCAAACATCTTTACAATCTATTCATTATCATCGTTTTATTTTAAATCCTTCATGGCAAAGCTTAGCGAGCCGGAGCCCCACATGTTCTTTTGTTTGAGTTTTGTTCACTGATGCAAATGTATATACAAACACCCACACAACCGAGCATGCATGTGCTTTAGTCCAAAATAAAGTGTCGTCTAGGGCTGTGAATCTTCTGCTATCTCACCATTCCATTCTGATTTTTTTTTCTTTTTTTTCAAAACAAACGATTCCCGATTCAAAAAATGTTTTTTTTCGATTCAAAACTATTCTCGATTCAAAACATAGGATTTCAGGATCTACTCCAGTCTGCGGCCATGAGAGCAGAGTACATTTATGTAGCTTTTATAATTGTATTATTTATTTATTTTTAAACGTTTTTGAAAATAATTCCGAATCGTCCCAACAGTAGAATCGCGATTCGTATTCAAATCGATTTTTTCTGACACCCCTAAATATCATCTCTGTCGGGTGGAAACAATTATGTCAGAAAATGTTCCTTTTCGGGGTTAAAATTAGAAAATATCAAAAGTAGCAGATCTACAAGCTACAAACACGTCGCTTCGCGCCGCGTTTCGAGCTTGTAGATCTGCTACTTTTGATGCTTTTGTGTGACGCTGTAGTATGATCAAGTAGGGCTTTAATTTATGATGGAAAGAAATATGGAGATAAAGAGGTTTCTGCCCGACAGCAACGATGTAATAGATTAATGTTCCTTTTTTTAATTTATTTTTGTGGTATTTTCAAGACTTTATTGTTGATAGCGCTAGTGGAGACTGGAGAGAGAAAGGAAATGGCAGGAGAAAGAGATGGGGAAGGACATGCAGCAACGGACCTCGGGGTTGGATTCAAATCTGGGTCGGCATAGCATGGACTGGAGTGATTTTGGTGTTGGTGAGGGACGGTATATTGTTTATTTTAGAACAATACAACTTTTGTGTACTGAACCAGTTTCTTTCATTAGTTTCATTTCATTGTACTATATTATACAACTAACAGTCAGCAAGCATTCATTTAATTAAAACTAGACCGGTGCACCGGCCTACTTGGGAACCATGCAAATAGGGAACGCATGCCCCACCCTGTTGTGCAATACCCGTTATACGCATTGTCAGAGTACCCGACCCGTTGTGACCGCCTGTCTGTCTGTGTCCCTTTTATGCCCATGTATGGAGATCTCTGCCTGTCTGTAATTCTTCAAATTTCACCATTAGATTTTTATTATTAGACACAGAGCTCTAACCATCACAGTGATGTTGCTAGGTTTTCAATGTAATGGGTCCTGGGATGCAAGGGTGGTCTTTTAGATGGGTCCCAGGGACATTTTATGGGTCCCCAATTACACGTCCCCCCCCCTATCGTTTTCTTTGATCTCCAATCTCCATATCTTCTATGCGTGTGTGACTGTGTACATTATATCCTGATGCAGTGGATCTCAACCTTTTCAGGCAGCGACCCCCCAAAATAATCATATTTTAACTGGGGACCCCCCACCCTGAGGAATTAGGAGTTGAGGCACTTAATTTAGTTTGATTCAGTTCCACAGATACATATTGTGAAAATAGCAGATCTAGATCAGTGCGACCCGTTCCTGCTTTTCAAGACCGATACCGATATATATACATATATTAAAAAATCATAAATATATTTTTTCAAATGTATATGATTCTGTAGTATTAGCACACCTTATGGTAAGAAATACTAGTAGTGGGCAACAGGTGGATTTAACATACCTTTGACCAATAGAATACATTTAATCATAGAACCTTTTAATCATTATTATTATTTTATTTTGTATTATTTATGAATGTAGAATTTATTTTTACTATTTATTGTGTAGACTGAAAACACTGGCTTACAGTGGAAGTATTGGCAAATAAAGAAATAGGAATTCAAGAAATAATGAAGACAAATACTGACAATGCCTATGAACATTGGCTTGCAGTTATTGCACATAGTCAACATGCAATAATACTATTAGGCTTGTCATTGAGAAAGGAAAATAAAGTTGTCTTTTTGAGGAGAAGTGGAACCTTATAAGTCACTTTAAGTTTAGCATGAGGGAGAGGGTCTACCCTCTTCAGGGAATTAATTGTTATGATATCTCTAAGCTACAGAAAACATCCAGTTGCCTATTAAACATACACAAGACACAGACGATAGACAACCGGTTACTTACAGCTGCCATTAATTAGTGCTTTTGTTTGCCTTTGTGGTCAAATCAGGGTCAAATGCATAGGATCAACGAGCCATCGTTAACCTGCTAATGTTACACAGCTGATTGGCAACATGCGTTAATCCACCACTCACTCTGATCTCCAAGCAAGTGGGAGAACACTCTAAAATCGGGGATTTTACTTTGGCTGGTCAATTTAAGATGACAACAGCAACAAAGATTAGTAGTAGACCTGTATGTATGATGATCAGTTATTATTCCAGACAGTGGTCTATCCAAGACGTTTTAACACGTTTAAGAGCAGGTCCTCATGCCGTCTCTCTCTGTGTGTAGCGTAGACTAACAGCGAGGGGCTGTGCTGCTGCTTCTGCCACACAACGCCGTTTAACCGAGTTATACTTCTCCAGTACAACGGTGTCTAACCGGAGAGTTATACTTCTCCACCAACGGTGCCTAACCGAGAGAGTCCATGTAGATCACAGCTGACAAATATTATATATTATCGGAGCTAATCGGAGCTGCGTCCCATGGACGCACTAGAGTTGTCATGAATGCGTCCTTTCGCAATATGGTGCGTCAGCGACGCAGGACGCAGGCCTACGAGCATCTCTGCCATCACCTGATATTTCATTAGAAATCATGTATGATGAGTTAATATGTATAACCACACTACCAGGGACCTCCTCTAAGGAAGAGGTAGACGCCCAACGTGGGAGGTCTTTCATAGAGCGCTAAAAAGGCATGTATTCACGCTAATAATAGTTTTTAATCTGGAGAATAGAATAGAGCCATCAAAACCCCGCGTGCACCCAGCAGGCTACTTTATTGACCCAGCTGGACATTGGGTTGACTAGTGTAACACCCTGCATCAGTATATGGACTTCAGACAGGAGGTATTTGCACGTCTAAGCAGGGCTCATGTATGTCTGGACAGCTGAAGTGGTAACATTAGAGGCAGAGAAAAGGAGTGTGCTGCACGCACGCACGCACGCACGCACGCACGCACACACACACACACACACACACACACACACACACACACACACACACACACACACACACACACACACACACACACACACACACACACACACACACACACACACACACACACACACACACACACACACACACACACACACACACGTGTCTGAGAGCCCAGGGATGGCTGGGAAAATAAAAAGCCATGAAGGAGCATCGATTAAACAATTAGGCTGGAGGACATAATCAATGTATCAGGTGACAGCCTCCTAACAGCCAGGAGGACAAGGGCCTTCATGTGAAAGTGAATAGTACACAGACACCCACCTGATCAAAATATGACTTACGCAATTTTGAGCGTTCTAATACCATTTGGAAATCAGGAACTCCCTGGGAATTGAACCTGTGAACTTTTGTCTCTCTTATCACCAGCCGGACACTAATCTCTCTCAAGACAAGATTCGGCTGAATCTGTCAGAGCACCACTGCCCTAAACATGTAGCGCTGTTGTTGTTAGTAGGAATAAACACAGAAGCACCCGGGAGGAAGTTGACCAAGAAAGGGGAGGAGCCATGCCGATTCTACACAAGAAAGGAGGTGGTGCCCCCAGAAGCAAAAAAAGGGGAAAAGAATATTTGTATTCCAAGCTTGCCAGGACACTAGTCCCCCCCACTCTATTTTTCCATTTGTTATTACATGACTAGAGCAGTGGTTCTCAAACCTTTTCAGGTCAAGTACCCCTAAATGAATGTGGATTTGGCCGTGGACCCCCATCTGAAAAGATTTTCAGATGTGGTGTTAAAAATGTAAAAAAAATATTCAAACATTTTCAAAGAATATCAAGATTTTTTTTTTAAATAGCTGATGTATGTAGGGCCCAGGGGGTCCCTGGACCCCACTTTGGGAACCCCTGCATTAGACCACAGACCACCATAACTCTGAGAGTGTACAAATGGAACCAAATGGACCCGTAAGGATCCATTTGGTTCCATTTGTACACTCTCAAGAGTTACAGCAACATAAGGGTCCATTTGGTTACTAACTATCCAACATTTATCTGGGTACCCCCTGGAACTCGCTCAAGGACCCCTGGGGGTCCCCGGACCCCACTTTGAGAACCATGGGACTAGAGAGTTAGCATGACTCAGTACAAGACACTTATTGACAGTGATTTTGAATAGAAATGCCCATTGTCCACCGACTACATTATCATAATACATTTCACCAAAGCGGTACGGTTTACGGTAGAGTGGACTCGTTTGCCAACAGGAGAAAACGACGGACCATGACAAATAAACTGAGTTGTTTTTTGTTTTTTTTGGGAGAACCTAGTCAAGTCCATTTTATTCATATACAAGAAGACAAATCCTTCGAATAAACATTATCAAGCTTTGCCTGGCATTGCCGGTATTATTGCAATGATATAATCATTGGACCAACAGAGAGAGACTAGCATTGTTTAAGCCTGGGAAGTCATGAACGCTACACGTACGCTAATTAAGCAATATAATAACTCATTTCCCTCACAAAGGCACAAATGTAATACTTTTCACTGGCATTTGTGGCGGTGAATACATTTGACTAGGGCTGCATTTCTGTTTGTTTTTTCAATGTTTTGCCTCGTTTTGGGAGCTGTGTGTTCATGCAGTGCTTATTGCTTCATGGAAACAACATGAACAAGTTAGCTTTTCATAAGATGTAGCACCAAATGCTGCTTCACCACAATATGTCCATTTAAAAAGGTAGGGCACCAAAATAAGGGACAACTTCAGATATAGTCCATATCTAGCCCATTAAGACCTGAAGAAGCATCTGTGTCACTTTTTCATTTGAGCTAAAAAGCATTATTTTACACTTTGGCTATTCAAAAATCGCAGATCTACAAGCTCATAGCGCGGCACCGAGTGCCGCGCTATGAGCTTGCAGATCTGCTATTTTTGAAAAATCGAGAAAATGTGTGTAAATTAATATATTTACATTCTTTTAAAGCCAAATTTTTTTACTCAAATCTTTGCTTATGGGGGGTCCCTGGAATGTTTTGCATGTTTTGAGATGGGGGTCGGCGGTCAAATTCATATCATTTTGGGGGTCCTTGACATGAAAAAGTTTTAGCACCACTGATATAGAAACATAAGTTTTTTCAGAAAACTGTTGGGATTTAGAAGACATTTTGTAGATATCGGCTTCAGGTCTTAAAGGGCAAGACAACAATATCAGTTGCTTTTTTTTAAAAAGTACAAATGCTCTTCATAAACTGCTGAAATAGCACCTCGCTATCTGGATATGAACGATCCTGGCAACACGAGTGGAGAAAGTTGCTGTTTTTTGTACATACTGTATTGTACTTGGTATAATATTGCTCTACTATGTCAACTCAAGCCTCACATTCAAAAGCCATTTACTGGATGTTTTCTGAATGTTTGTGTTTTAGCTGTTCAAAAACAATGTGTAGAACCTATTTATTGTTAATGAGAATGCCTAATTATGACATAGGTACTGTGTTCTTGACATTATTTGATTTTTTTCCGGTATTTAATACTATCTGTTGCCCCAGTGTCGTCGTCACAACAGCTGGCAGACTTCTGACAAGACACCTTCTGACACAAATGCTGTATGGCTAAGCTTTAGGCCAATGGTAGGCAACAGGCGGCCCGTGGTGAGCCAGAACTGGCCCGCCAGCGTTAACATCTGGCCCGACAAATAACTTTGTAAATAATTTATAAATAGCCGACTGACAGTCCAGGTAGGAGGATATGGACAGCAATAGCTTTGAATTGATGAAATCAGGTATGAAGAACAAATAGTTCTATTTCCATTCTTTGAATGTTATGTTTTCACTGTCAACTTTTGGATGAAAACCTCCTCTCACGTTTAACCCATTGAGACCTGAAGCCGATTCTACATGTGTCCTAAATCTCAACAGTTTTCTGAAAAACGTATGTTTCTATATCAGTGGTGTTCCATCTTTTTCATGTCAAGGACCCCCAAAATTATATGTATTTGGCCGCGGACCCCCATCAAAATATTTTGCTCCAGGGACCCCCAGAAGCAAAGATTTGCGTAAAAAATGTTCGCTTTATAATATATATATTCAAAGATGTGCACACATTTTCACGATTTTTCAAAAATAGCAGATCTACAAGCTCGTAGCGTGGCACTCGGTGCCGCGCTATGAGCTTGTATATCTGCTATTTTTGAATAGCCCAAAGTGTAAAATAAGTGCTCAAATCTAAAAATGACACAGTTCCAGGTCTTAATGGGTTAAAAAACACACCAAAGCTGTGTTTCACATGCCTTAAATGATACATTGTTTCTCTCCATTCTAAGAGACCTTGAACCATGAAAGAGCTCTTGTTCGAAAAGGAGTACTCTCCGTCTCCAGATGAAATGTTCACTAAATATCCTCTAAGTGAAACATTCAAGGATGACGCCTGCACAAAAAGGATTAGATAAGCATTTCTGTGTGCACCTGTAACATTCGATTCCACATGCTTTTTTTCCCTGTTATACCACATCTTTATGTAGTAACGTTTATAACAATACAGTTGTTATTATTATTGTATATACATTATGTTTGTTTGTTGCAAGTTCCACGTCCTAAATTAGCCCATTGATTGTGTTCTGGCCCACCATCTAATGTCTTTGAAAAGGTTTGACCCCGAGGCCAAACTTACTTGCCGACCCCTGCTTTATTTAGGCTGATGTGATGGCTGTGATGATGAAACGGTTAATGTCAGGCCCAGTGGCTATACTGTATAATGCCCTGAAAAAAGCCAAAGTGCAGTAACTATGCAAATCATTTAGCACAAAACAAAGGCTTTAAAAGGGTTTCAACTGGTTGCCTAATTGTACATCTGCCTCAATTCATGCTAGTGGACTGACCAGGATATGGCTACTATGCAGATACTGTGTATCTTGGTCATTTGTTCTCGTGTTTTTGTTACTTAGGCTTGTTTTTCTTGAATGTAATTCAGATAGCATGCTATTTAAACAAAGGGCAGTACAGTGGCCTCTGCTTAATGAAAAAATGGGGCACCTTTTCCCCTCTAACAAGTCAAATATTGAAAGAGTAAATAAAATCAAGCTGCTTTTTTCCGCTGCCGTACCCAGTCAGTGGTGGCGGGCCACAGAATTGCTCTCCATTCCTCGTATTACGTAACACACACTAAGCTCGTATGATTAGGATAGGACTTCACAGCTGTAAACACAACCCCACACTGTGAAAAAGACACCAAGGAGGATTAGATTAGGACTCATAACACCAGTAAGAACCACTGCAGTGCTCACAGCAGCATAGAAATGCTTGCAGACTACAATGTTGTATTTTGTGAGGACTATTAGGTCTCTTACTGCTTAATTGTACTGCTGTTATTAAACATGTTTGACCTAGATTGTTTTTGATATTCAAAATACAAGATTTGGCGTCTAGTGTCAAAAGGCCAAGGGTCCATTTTTGGTTCCATTTGTATACTCTCACAGTGAAATTAAAAGGTAGAGTAAGTGATTTACTTTAGTTAAAATAAGTGTTAAATAGCTCAATATTGTGATAGTAATCATTGCTATAGAGTGTTTGTTCAGTTAAAGGAGTCTCCATGTCTCTCCAGCTCTTTATTAAACAGAAAATGCATTTTCAGTGCTCTCTCCTGATTGGCTTAAATTTTGTCACCTACCTGAAAATGTATTAATATATTCTGTTTACTAAAGAGCTGGAGAGACCCCTGTGACCGAACAAACGCTCTGTAGCAATGATTACTATCACAATATAGTACTTTAACCTTTTTAGCAAAAAAAATAAGCTTACCAAAAAATATCACTTACCCTACCTTTAACACTGAGGATTTGACAGTGTAGAATGATTGGGGTGCTAGAAAGACAGAAAAATTGTATCACATGGGGGTCTTTGGCCTAATAAATCTGGGGGGGGGGGTCCCTGAAATTAAAAAGGTTGAGAATCATGATTTGTCTAAGCAATGGCTTCAGCCTGCATAAAAGATCAAGTATTGAAAGCATCAGTGTCATTTTCAAATTTTGCGTTGGCTATTCAGAAATGTGCAGATATACAAGGCACTGCGAGATCGCACATCCACTATTTTTGAACATTTTAGAAAAAATCTTTTCTAGTGTGAGATTTAGAAGGCATGTGTAGAATCGGCCTCTCTCAGGTCTTAATGGGGGTTCACCTGTTTGACACCCTTCATACAAATCAACCACATGGATCAAGTGGTTCTCAACCAGTGGTCCGGGGACCCCCAGTGGTCCTTGAGGGGGTTCCAGGTGGTCCCCAGCTAAATGATGGAGAGTTGGTAACCAAATGGATGGACCCTGATCTCTTGAGAGCGTAAAATGAAACCAAATGGACCCTTGCGGGTCCATTTGGTTTCATTTTACGCTCTCAAGAGTTCAGTTATTATTAAACATCTGCATTACTTATTTAAAGAATTGTTATTTTGATCAACGCTTGCCTGTTATCTCTCCTATTGGTACAACATCAATACAGCATGGAATTGGACAAAATCGTATCCAACAATAACAAAACATTTTAAGTCAACAGTGGTTCTGTGGCTCAAATAACAAATAAATAATGGACCATGATATAAAAAAGGGTTGAAAACCACTGACATAGATGCTGCAGCTGGTGATGTTTATGGTGATGATGATGATTCAAGATCAAGAGCTTTATTTGTCATTTGTTTTCTATCAGCAAGCAGTGTTAGAAAATAAACGAAAATGATGTTTCTCCTCGTAAAAGACAGCAGAATTCATGAAAGAATAAAAACAAATGCAGGCCATGATGGAGTGGTCCAGACTCCAGACAGACAGACAGACAGACAGACAGACAGACAGACAGACAGACAGATACAGACAGAGATACAGACAGAGAGACAGACAGACAGACAGACAGACAGACAGAGACACAGACAGACAGACAGACAGACAGACAGACAGACAGACAGACAGACAGAGAGAGATACAGACAGACAGACAGACAGAGAGACAGACAGACAGAGAGAGAGACATACAGACAGAGAGACAGACAGACAGACAGACAGACAGACAGACAGACAGAGCGAGAGAGAGATACAGACAGACAGACAGACAGACAGACACAGAGAGAGAGACATACAGACAGAGAGACAGACAGACAGACAGACAGACAGACAGACAGACAGAGAGATATACAGACAGACAGACAGACAGACAGACAGACAGACAGACAGACAGAGCGAGAGAGAGAGACAGACAGACAGACAGACAGACAGACAGACAGACAAACAAAGAGAGAGAGAGATACAGACAGACAGACATACAGACAGACAGACAGAGAGAGGGACAGACATACAGACAGACAGACAGACAGACAGACAGAGACAGACAGACAGACAGACAGACAGACAGAGAGAGGGACAGACAGACAGACAGACAGACAGACAGACAGACAGACAGACAGACAGACAGACAGGAGGATGCTGTGTGTTGTGATGGATGGATGGATCATAATAATAATAATAATAATAACTCACTCTGCATATCCGGTGCTCCAGGGCAGTCTCTTGGTCTCTCTCAGGATGAGGATGGGCCGGGCGACGTGGTCCGCGGAACACTCGATCTCGTCGGCGGACAGACCCAGGAAGTCCGGCCGGGTGTAAGGGAACTTGAGCGGCAGCTCGGAGCCGATGTGTCCGTCCCCCCCGCCGCTGTAGCCCGGGCCGCCCCCCCCGGCCATCATGCCCCCCATGAAGGTGGCCACGGCCGACTTCACCCGCGTCAGCATGGTGGAGGTTCAGGGTCCTGGTGCTGGTAGCTCAGGTCCTGGTGCTGGTGGTCCTGGTCCTTCGCTATAGCTGCCGCAGCGTGAGTCCGCGTTCCGGCGGCCGCGTCGCACCTCCTCCTCCTCAGCCTCCTCCACCTCCGCCCGGAGGTGCTCCGTCGTCGTCGTCGTTTTGCGGTGCGGAGGAGAGCGACGTCCGTCTTCGGCTCCTTCTCCTCCTCCTCCTTCTCTTTCTCTTTCTTCTCCTCCTTCTAGGAGACGGAGGACGTCGCTGCTGTAATTCATTCAGTTCCTCCTGAGAGGATGGAAGGAGGAGAAATGCGGAAACAAATGTCAACACGGAGCTGACTGAGAGTCATGTGACTCAAACCGGTTGGTGGGTCCGGTTGGCTGCAGTGTGTGTGCGTGCGTGCGTGTCCGTGTGCGTGTGAGCAGCTTATTATGGACTCGCCTTGAGTGGTGTGTCGTCGTCGACTCGAGTCGTCGTAGGACGGTGTCACGCGCCGAAAAAACACTCTACACTGTCTGTCTGTCTGTCTGTCTGTCTGTCTGTCTGTCTGTCTGTCTGTCTGTCTGTCTGTCTGTCTGTCTGCCTGTCTGTCTGTCTGTCGGGTCAAAGTGCGTTAATCCTGGGAAAGAGGAGTCGACTAGCCAGCCGTACATCTCTCGGGCAAAGTGCACGGTGTAGCTTATCTTGCACTGAAAATGTGGGCCACAGGCACGCACGCGCACGCACATACACACACACACACACACACACACACACACACACACACACACACACACACACACACACACACACACACACACACACACACACACACACACACACACACACACACGTCATTCATGCATTCATTCATGCATTCATTCTTAAAATTACCCCATTAATTAATAATGTACTATTCATTCAGTCTTAATTCATTCATTCATTCTTACAATTAGCCATCTTACATAATGTAATTCATTAATTAATGAATAGGCTAATTGTGAGTGTACAATGTACATTTAGCCCATTCATTCATTCATTCATTCATTCTTACAATTACCCTATTCATTAATTCGTTCTATTTTTTTTTCTATCATTCTAATCTATCTCCCTACACCAGTGGTTCTCAAACTTTTTCATCTCAAGGACCCCCAAAATGATATGTCTTTGGCCGCGGACCCCCATCTCAAAATATTTTGTTCCAGGGACCCCCAGAAGCAAAGATTTGAGTTACAAATGTTTGCTTTAAAAAATATTATATTCAAATATTTGCACAAAATAGCAGATCTACAAGCGGCAACCTCGGAAGAGTGGGCACCTTCTAATACTGGGCAGCAAAACATTAGCTGCATGGGACCAGACGAATCTGCCAGTGCGAAAATAAATTGCAGTGATATATAGTCTGTTATTTATGTTTTTTAATTCAGCATAGGTAGCAGTATAGGGTAGTTTTAACAAATACAGATACAGTAAGACGCATGCCTTTTTTCTTTTTCTTACATACAGGGAAAAACAGTACAATACGAAGCCGTTCACACCCAACATAATGTTTAACACGTTGGTTCTCAAAGTGGGGTCCGGGGACCCCAAGGGGTACTTGAGGGGGTTCCAGGGGGTACCCAGCTAAATGATGGACAGGAACCAAATGGACCCTTATGGGTCTGTAACTGTGAGAGTGTACGAATGGAACCAAATGGACCCGTTAGGGTCCATTTGGTTCCATTCGTACACTCTCAGAGTTACATTAACATTGATTTTACAATATGAATTGGGGTCCCAGAGATAAAAATGCCATTACATGGGGGTCCGTAGCCCTAATGCATGTGAAACTGGGGGTCCTTGAAATTAAAATGGTTGAGAATCACTGCTAGAGAGCCGTAAAAACCTTCTCTTATTGGGGTCCCTGGCATATCTTTTCAAATGGGGGTCCGTGGGGTAATAAGCGTCTATTTGGGGGTCCCTGACATGAAAAAGTTTGAGAACCACTGGTTTAACACACAAGGTTCAAGGCTGGTTCAGTTTTAAACAACACTTAATTCCCCCCATATCCTCCCTCCCTCATGGGTCCTTAGTCACCGTTCAATTCACCACATGGGGAATAATAAATAATAATAAATACAATTAAAAAATAAATCCTGAAAAGAAAAAATTACGTTAAGTCAGAAAGATCCACAACGAGTTCTAAGGGGGCAAAGGGGGCAAAAAAACAGGAAAAAGAAAGGAGAAAAGACATAAGAATGTTCCCTTCCCCTTTCTCTCTCCCTCCCTCCCGCAGTGATATAGTCTGGCTACGCGAGGCTAGGAAAACATAGTGGGCACCTGAGAAGATGAATGGATAAATGAATGCATGAATGAATGGAAACTATTGTCTTCAACTTCATGGAGATAGAAAAACCCATTCCAAAATAATAATAAAAAGCCCTGATATACTTTGGAAGAGGGTCTGCAGTCATGTCAATTATACCAGGGTTCTTCAACGTTTTAAGGCCAAGGACCCCCTAGCTGAGAGACAGATGAAGCAGGGACCCCCTACTCTATATTGTATAAAATTGTGCTGCAGATTAAACTATTTGTTTTAACTTGGTCTGCTCTTTTTTCCCCTCTACACCTATACCTCTTTGCCAAAAATAGCAGATCTACAAGCTCACAACGCCTCGCGCTGCGAGGCTAAAGTTCTCCTCAGAAATGGCATGCTAGTGGTTAATGTGAAAAATATCATATCACACAAAGATTTGGCGGCCCCCCTGTAATAACTCTGAGGACCCCCTAGGGGTCCCGGACCCCCTGTTGAAGACCCCTGAATTATACAGTTAAACCTGACGAGTGTACAAATGGAACCAAATGGACCCTTGAGGGACCAAGGGAAATATGATATTGTCTCTGTCAGGTGGAAACATCATATGTCCAAAACTGCTATTTTTCAGGATTCAAATTCAAAAGCATCAAAAGTAGCAGATCTACAAGCTCAAAACGCGTCGCTTTGCGCCACGTTTCGAGCTTGTAGATCTGCTACTTTTGATGCTTTTGTGTGACGCTGTAGTATGATCAACTAGGCCACTAGGGCGTTAATTTACAACAACAAAAAAACACAATTTTGAGATAGGTTTCTGCCCAACATCAACGATATGATATAATGTGAACATTATATGATTCACTATAGGAGTCAGACAGGCTCTGTGAAAATCCTGGCCCTGCTCATTATAAACAGCGTCTACATTGCAAACATGCAGGCACAGCATTAGCCGTACTCCAAACACAGTTCAGATGCCAAATTGGCATCTATGTCCAATCAATAATTAATCAAAGTGCTCCATACATTGTCCTAATTACAGACAACAGAGCAGTCAGTACATACATAGTATATGCTGGCGAGATTCTCTTCTTCCATGGAAAGTGCTGCCCCCTCCAGGATATTCAGAACATGCCTTTTTGCATGCCCCAGTCATTATTATAATATAATTCTAGGTATTCAAATATCAGCAAGATGGCCATAGGAATGATAGCTACGCTTGAACCTCTATAAATCCATGGACTCTAATACATTGGTTCTCAAAGTGGGGTCCGGGGACCCCCAGGGGTACTTGAGGGGGTTCCAGGGGGTCCCCAGCTAAATGATAGAGTAGGCACCAAATGGACCCTTATGGGTCTGTAACTCTGAGAGTGTACAAATGGAACCAAATGGACCCTAACGGGTCCATTTGGTTCCATTTGTACACTCTCAGAGTTAAATTAACATTGATTTTACAATATGAATTGGGGTCCCAGAGGTATAAACGCCATTACATGGGGGTCCGTAGAATAATGCATGTTAAACTGGGGGTCCTTGAAATTAAAATGGTTGAGAATCACTGCTAGAGAGCCGTAAAAAACCTTCTCTTATTGGGGTCCCTGGCATATCTTTTCAAATGGGGGTCCGTGGGGTAATACGTGTCAATTTGGGGGTCCTTGACATGAAAAAGTTTGAGAACCACTGCTCTAGTACATATAAAGTACCCTTATCCTGAAAAATGGTCAAAGGTCAGCAAAGAAGATCAGCAGCTGGAAATTTGGGTATTGAATTTAAGGTATTGAATAACCTAAAAACCACCTTTAGAAAAACTCAAAACCCGGAGCATACCCCACTAGGTTCTGTTGGACTTTTATTGGCCATTCATTTGTTAATGATGCCAATTGTGAGTTATTAACTAATGACGTAATGAAAAGTAGAGGAAAAAAAGTTGTATTCAGACTTAACGTGAATGAATACAAAATGATGTCCGGTACGGTACCACTGCTGTAGATTTGCTTTTACAAAACAAACATCACTTACTGCACCTTTAATAATTAATTGTTGTCCTGTACTGCTGTAACACATTGTTTTGTGAACACATAATTACTGCTGACATGCTGTACAGTACGGTGGGGACTGAACAATAGAAGAAAGAAGCAAATAGATTCTTATAAAGCTTTGGTCAATCAACAACAATCAAGGAATCTACATGATTTTTTTTTACCCTGCTAGCTTGTTACTTCCCGTTTTCATTTCCCTGCTTCTCCCTGACCCTGGGTATATTGGTTGCTAAACAGGGACGTGCACAGATAGACTCTAGGTGGAGCTGGAGCACCTGCCCTTTGCCCTCTTGACCAAAAGTGCCCTTTTTCCAGTTTACAGCAGGGGTCTTAAACAGGGGGCCCGGGACCCCTAGGGGGGTCCTCAGAGTTACTACAGGGGGTCCGCCAAATCTTTATGTGATATGATTTTTCTTTTAACCATAACCACTCGAAACCTAAGCATCCCTTTTCTGAGGAGAACTTTAGCCAAAAATAGCCGATCTACAAGCCCACAACGCCTCGCGCTGCGAGGCGTTGTGGGCTTGTAGATGGGCTATTTTTGGCAAAGAGGTATAGGTGTAGAGTGTTTTAGTTAATTGATCACTGCATTGCATTCCCCTCAAGTTGTAATGTTTTCTTGTCTGAAATATATTGTTTATTCGTCGTACATTGTACATGACTTATGTTATGTAGCCTATAGTGTACAGAAGTCTTGACGCCACTCGTTCATCCCCTGGTTCGTAATAATAATAATTTAGTACAATAAGTAATTTCTCTATGGAGAATAACATTGGGTCATCTTAGAATCGTCTCATATAAGAATTGTGGTCCAAAAATAAACAAACTGTCTCGGCATAATTGTCAGGGAGGAGGTTCTGTATCGTTTATGATAGTCAGTCACTTATATTTTATACAGTCTGTTTCTGGCAAAAATGTAACTCATCCATAAGAGTCAAACCGCCGGGATCATTTGTTTATTTTTGGAACACAGTTCTTATTTGACGCGATATTAAACACGTCTATGGGGATTCAGAACGGGGTTGGAAAACCGCGAACCAGGTAGGATGTGTAAATTACGTCAGACTTCGGTGCTCTATTCTTGTTATGGGTAAGTCAAAATCTACTTAAAGTACCAAAATTAAAAGTACTAAAATGTTTGAAAATAGCAGATCTACAAGCTCACAATCGCGACACGTTGTGAGCTTGTAGATCGGCTATTTTCAAATAGCCTATGTATAAAATAGGCCTTCAGTGGTTAATGTATATTTTATAATATAATAATTTATATCTGCAAAGTAATTAAAGTTGTCAAATAATTGTAGCCGAGTAAGAGCATAATATTTGCCTCTGAGATGTAGTGGAGTAGAAGTAAAAGTATTTGAAATTGGAAATACTCCAGTAAAGTAAAAATACCTCAAAATTGTACTTAAGTACTTGAGTAAATGTACACCACTGACTGTAATGACTGTACAAGCTGAGAAGCTGTGTGTGTGTGTGTGTGTGTGTGTGTGTGTGTGTGTGTGTGTGTGTGTGTGTGTGTGTGTGTGTGTGTGTGTGTGTGTGTGTGTGTGTGTGTGTGTGTGTGTTTGTTTGATTGATTAGTTTATTGAATATTAAAATTCAAAAGGATAAAAAACACAAGAAAGCCCGTAGGCTTGTTTCAATTGTGGTCCTTTGGGAATGGGGACATAGGGAGCAACAATACAATACGATACAATATAATAACATAAAAAACATAAAACAAGGCCAAATAAAACTTACAAATTCTAAAAGGACAAACAGAAGACTAAACATCAACTAAACAAAAACTAGGATCATCTCTCTTTTTTACTTTTAAAAACATCTAAATGTTTTTGTTAATGGCCAACCATCTCTTTAATGCCATTTTAAAATTGTCAAAGAACCAGTCAATTTGAGGTTGGAAGGCAAATCATTCCATTGAACTGCTGCTGAGTAAAGGAATGATGTTTTTCCCAGATTGGTGGAACATTTGTAGGGCTTAAAATCAGTAGGGCTCCCCCTGGTGAAATGGCTGTGAGTATCACTGACCTTGTTAAAATAGTCACAGAAGTATTTGGGCGCTACTTTACTTCTAATTTTGTGAACCAAGCACATTTTAAACTGGGATACTCTCTCCTCTACTCTAAGCCACCCAAGACTGGTGAAATGAGCATGGAGGAGATGAGTTCTAGGATGCAACTTCAAGATCACTCTAACCAATTTATTTTGAGAGGTCTGAAGTTTTTTCTTTAGGCCCATAGAAATGCCAGTGAACCAGTACACGCATAGTCAAAGTGACATTGTACAAGGACATTGTGTGTGTGTGTGTGTGTGTGTGTGTGTGTGTGTGTGTGTGTGTGTGTGTGTGTGTGTGTGTGTGTGTGTGTATGTGTGTGCGTGTGCGTGTGCGTGTGCGTGTGCGTGTGCGTGTGAGTGTGTGTGTGTGTGTGTGTGTGTGTGTGTGTGTGTGTGTGTGTGTGTGTGTGTGTGTGTGTGTGTCTTAAACATTTGTTTTCTAATTTATGTCATTTCTTAGATTTTTCTTTGATTTATTCATTGATGTTTTGGAATGATAATAATAAATAATAAATAAAAAACAGAATGTAGGAAACATGAACATAAAGGGATATTTACTCATGACCCATAAAAATGTGTCCATGACCCACAAATGGGTCTGGAGCCAGTGTTTGGGAAACAGTGCTTTAATCCACTGACAGAAGACTTCATAGTATTTGGATACTTGTTAACCCTTTAAGACCTGAGGCCCATTCTACACAAGCCTTCTAAATCACTAGTTCTCTAATGGACCCCCACATTGACATGTCATGTATTTGGCCGCGGACCCCCCCATCTGAAAATGTTATGTTCCAGGGACCCCCATCTGAAAATGTTTTGTTCCAGGGACCCCCCATCTGAAATGTTTTTGTGCCAGGGACCCCCCATCTGAAAATGTGTTGTGCCAGGGACCCCCCATCTGTAAATGTTTTGTGCCAGGGACCCCCATCTGAAAATGTTTTGTGCCAGGGACCCCCCATCTGGAAATGTTTTGTGCCAGGGACCCCCCATCTGATTTTTTTTTGTGCCAGGGACCCCCCATCTGAAAATGTTTTGTGCCAGGGACCCCCCATCTGTAAATGTTTTGTGCCAGGGACCCCCATCTGTAAATGTTTTGTTCCAGGGACCCCCCATCTGAAAATGTTTTGTGTCAGGGACCCCCCATCTGAAAATGATTTTTGTCAGGGACCCCCCATCTGATTTTTTTTTGTTCCAGGGACCCCCCATCTGAAAATGTTTTGTGCCAGGGACCCCCCATCTGAAAATGTTTTGTGCCAGGGACCCCCCATCTGATTTTTTTTTTGTGCCAGGGACCCCCAGAACAGAAGATTTGTGTCAAAACATTCTAAATGATTCAAACGTTTTTCAGCAGATTTTTCAATAATGTTCAAAAATAGCAGATGTACAAGCTCACAGCGCGGCACAAAGTGATGCAATGAGAGCTTGTAGATCGGCTATTTTTGAACAGCCAACGTAAAACTCTAAAATGACAACAGATGCTTTCCTGTTTTTAATGGGTTAAAGTCAGGCAGTCATTCAGTGTGGCACACACACACACACACACACACACACACACACACACACACACACACACACACACACACACACACACACACACACACACACACACACACACACACACACACACACACACACACACACACACACACACACACACACACAGACACAGACACAGACACACACACACACACACACACACACACACACACACACACACACACACACACACACACACACACACACACACACACACACACACACACACACACACCTGCTTATAGATCTATAACAATGTGTAGACATGTATTAGACATTGTGTAGACATGTATTAATATAGATTTATATTTATTATTGATAATGTGTAGACATTTATTAATATAGATTTATATTTATTGTTGATAAAGGTAGAGTTATGTGTCTGTCTGTCTGTCTGTCTGTCAATGCACTGAGCTCTCACATTGAATACAAATAACAATAGACTACCTCTGTTTCTGTTGGTTCAATTAGCATGAGGCTAGATATTATTATTATTACTATGATTATTATTATTATTATTACATTCTAGATTTAAATTAAGCCTCTGACTTCTTAGAGACATTTGTTACAAAGTTGAATTTTCTATACGTACAGAAGAGGCATTAATTTAAATAAATACATAATGTTTATAAAATATACCTTTGAGTAAACTTTTTGTAACTTTAAGGACCGCGTGTCCTCACTCAAACTCTCTCTCTCTCTCTCTCTCACACACACACACACACAGGAACAAATGTTAATATTTAAACACCGATACGTAGATTAGTTCAGCTAAAAACAACTTTTCCACTGCTGCTCATGTACACACACACACACACACACACACACACACACACACACACACACACACACACACACACACACACACACACACACACACACACACACACACACACACACACACACACACACACACACGGGGGGAGAGAGAGAGAGAGAGAGAGAGAGAGAGAGAGAGAGAGAGAGAGAGAGAGAGAGAGAGGGGGGGGATAGAGAGAGAGAGAGAGAGAGGTTATATTTTAATTAAGCATTCATTCATTTCATTACAACATTGTCAAATAATTTCTGCTTTTCAATCACTGTCAGGTGGAAACCTTGTATGTCCAAAACCACTTTCACGTAAAGTTAAAAGTATTCTTTTTATGTAGCAAAAATAGCAGATCTACAAGCTCCCATCGCATGGCATTGTGACACATTGTGAGCTTGTAGATCTGCTATGTTTCTGCTATTTTTATATAACAATATAGTATGACAAAGTAGGACGTTCATTTACAAATACAACAATTGTAAGAAGTTTAAATATGCAGATATACAAGGTTTGTGTCCGACAGCAATAATATTTAACCATCTTTATTATTGACAATATGGAGACATATTTTATTAATATAGATGTATTATATTTAACCATCTTTATTATTGACAATATGGAGACATATTTTATTAATATAGATGTATTATATTTAACCATCTTTATTATTGACAATATGGAGACATATTTTATTAATATAGATGTATTATATTTAACCATCTTTATTATTGACAATATGGAGACATATTTTATTAATATAGATGTATTATATTTAACCCATCTTTATTATTGACAATATGGAGA
>NC_139943.1:3500560-3590560 GCF_963454915.1 Gymnoscopelus microlampas
TCCAGAGCCAGGGCGTACAGCCATGCCAGCTCTTATCGTGGACCACATGTTGGCGCTCTCAGACCTTGACTTTATTTAGGGTCCAGCTTGTAGATTAACTTTCCACTGGGCACCATGCCGTGTCCAATGCTAGTCTATGAGGAGGGAGAGTATAAAAGACGTGCTGGACCGTACAGTATTCAGTCACTCTGTTCCAGAATGAAGACTGCTGGGGCTTTGCTTGTTCTACTGTTGTGTCTCTCTGAGGCTGGAGCTCAGGGGGAGAGAGGAGCGCTCAATGAGAGAGACAACAATGTAGAACCAGGTACCCTCATACAACCTGATCTCTGGGATGAAGTGAATCGACTGAGAGACATGGTGCACAGCATGGCAAACACTGTGGCAGTACAGGGAGAGAAGCTGAAGAACGTAGAGGAAGAAGCCAAGGAGCAGAGAGTCTTAGTGTCTGATCTTCGGGTGGAGTTGGCCATCAGCAAACATGAGATGGAAGGTATGTTAAAATAAAATGCTGGTTAGAATGGTCAAGAGGCAACATGCTTGTTGTGCCAAAAGTGGAGCTTGAAGAATGTGTAAAGGTACAGGATGAAATGTGTTTAAAATCTTTCTCTGTGATATATTTTCCAGATATGGCTGCCGAATTGACTGCCAGCCAGAACCAGGTTGAACTCTTCCAGACCAGACTCAGTACCAGTGAAGACCAGATCCAGAGCATCCAGACCAGACTCAGTACCACTGAAGACCAAGTCCAGAGCATCCAGACCAGACTCAGTACCACTGAAGACCAGGTTGAACTCCTCCAGACCAGAGTCAGTACCAGTGAAGACCAGATCCAGAGCATCCAGACCAGACTCAGTACCACTGTAGACCAGGTTGAACTCCTCCAGACCAGAGTCAGTACCAGCGAAGACCAGATCCAGAGCATCCAGACCAGACTCAGTACCACTGAAGACCAGGTTGAACTCCTCCAGACCAGAGTCAGTACCAGTGAAGACCAGATCCAGAGCATCCAGACCAGACTCAGTACCACTGTAGACCAGGTTGAACTCCTCCAGACCAGAGTCAGTACCAGCGAAGACCAGATCCAGAGCATCCAGACCAGACTCAGTACCACTGAAGACCAGGTTGAACTCCTCCAGACCAGAGTCAGTACCAGTGAAGACCAGATCCAGAGCATCCAGACCAGACTCAGTACCACTGAAGACCAGATCCAGAGCATCCAGACCAGACTCAGTACCACTGAAGACCAGATCCAGAGCATCCAGACCAGACTCAGTACCACTGAAGACCAGGTGGAGAAATTGAAGACAGAAAGTGAAGGTAATTAGACCAGAATGTTGTTCAGTCAATGCATGAGCTCAGAGATCTGATCTTGTTTTCATCAAGTTATTTACTGTATGTTTGATCCATATAATCCACATGTAGGAGTATTTTTGATTGAATATGAATGTAGTATTGTTTTCATATCAATGTTGTGCTGATTTAATATTAATGTTGTATTGATTAGATATGAATTTTGTATTGATTTAATATTGTTTTATTAATTTAATATTCATGTTGTATTGATTTAATATTCATGTTTTATTGTTTTAATATTCATGTTTTATTGATTTCAGCTCATGGCGCTCGGCTGTCCGCTGTAGAAACGAGGATGACTGTCATCGAGGACAAAGTACAGGAACTGTCCAGTAAGTATGTTTATCAAATATAAAAGTTGTAAATGTATGTCCCACCTGGTTATGTAATACCTGTTGTACCTGTTGTACCTGTCGGGTCTGGTACACCCATATATGGTCATATCCAGTGTAAAGTAACTAAGTACATTTACTCCAGTATTTTACTGTACAATTTTGAGGTATTCTTTTACTTATACTCCACTACATCTCAGAGGCAAATATTGTACTATTTACTCCACTACAATTATTTGAAAACTTTAGTTGTCCAAAACTAGGCTATTTGAAAAGAGCCGATCTACAAGCTCACAATGCGTCGCATCGTGAGGCGTTGTGAGCTTGTAGATCTGCTATTTTCAAACATTTTGTTACTTTTACTCAAGTAAATTTTCAATTCCGGACTTTTAGTTGTAACAGAGTACTTCTACATTGCAGTATTGATACTTTTACTTAAGTAAAACATTTGAGTACTTTTTCCACCACTGGTCATATGGGTGTGATCGGTGGTTCTAGACAAACGGTTCTTCATGTATGCATAAGACTGAATGAATGTTTATTTACTAAAAGTAAAACAAAACTCCACAAACAACTAAACTCCACACATAATGGACCTATATATGGGCATAGTCCTATATATAAGTGGTTTTCAAAGTGGGGTCCGGGACCCCCAGGGGTCCTTGAGGGGGTTCCAGGGGGTCCCCAGCAAAAGCAGACCTATCTGCTGTTGCTGTGGACCCCCTATAGCAATGGTTCTCAAACATTTTTTGTGCCAGGGAATTTTTCAAAAATAGCAGATCTACAAGCACATAGTGAGCTTGTAGATCTGCTATATCTGTTAAAGTGGTTAAAATGATTGTGACGCTATATTAACTCATTTTGCTGGGGACCCCCTGGGGGTCCCTGGACCCCACTTTGAGAACCAATGCTCTATAGCATCACAATCATTTGAACCACTTTATCCATCTATACGTTGGCTATTCAAAAATAGCAGATCTACAAGCTCACAGTGTGTCACTTAAAATAGTGAAAATAGCAGATCTACAAAGAGCTTATAGATCTGATATTTTCACTATTTTTGTGTGACACTCTTGTAAGATGAAGTAAGGCATTCATTTAAAATATATAAAAAGTCTAAATATGGAGATGTTTTTTTTCCCGACAACAACGATATGTTGTAATATATAATGTGATAATAAATAGTATATATAATATAATGCTTTTATAATTATTATAAATAAAGTGATAATAAATAGTAAAATATGCTTTTATCGTCACTGCCAGGTGTAAATGGATCCAAACCATTCCTTTTTTATTATTTTTTTAAATAATTTAGAATATTGAAAATACCAGATCTACAAGATCACAATGCCACACACACTGTGAGCTTGTAGATCTGCTATTTTCACTATTTTTGCAACACTCTTGTACGATGAAGTAGGGCATTAATTTATGTTAAAAAAAACATAGAAAGTTGAAATATGGAGATATGAGGTTTCTGCCCGACAACAACTTTATAATTATATTAATAGTATCATAATTAATAGCATAATATATGCTTTTATTATCATATAATGTGATTATTAATAGTACAATATATGCTTTAACAATATCAATAATGTGATAATAGTATAATCTATGTTTTTATAATCATATAATAATGTGATAATGCTCCTGTGTTGACAGACCAACCAAAGGTGGCCTTCTCTGCTGGGTTGAGTAATGATGGATATGTTGGACCATTTAGTTCTACAACCACTCTGGTTTATAAGAAGGTCTTCACTAACATCGGCAACGCCTACAATACATCTACAGGTAGGTGGTGATTATGTTAATTATGTTAATGAGCTGTACATTAAGTGATGAAGTTAATTATGTTAATGAGCTTTACATTAAGTGATGAAGTGAATTATGTTAATGAGCTTTACATTAAAGGACGACTTCACCACTTTTCAACATATCTTCATATAATAGGTCCTCACTAAATGCTCATGATAAAATGGTAAATTTTTTTGGGGCGGTGTAGCCGCCCCCTATAAGTGAGTTTTGGACACCGACCAAAAGATTTGTATACCCCCTAACCCTTCCATTGTTAATGCAAATCGATACTTTTGCAAAGTCAGCCAATCACATTACAGCTAGTGTCATCACCACTAACTGTAATGTGATTGGCTGACTTTGCAAATTCAGGACTGTGATTGGCTAGCGAAACACATGACACATGTGCAGCCCTATGAATAGCAGTATGGACTTTCAAAAAAGTCATTTATCCTTTTTTTAAAGTGAGTCATGTTGTGATGACCACACACCGCCCACTTCACACTGGGTGTGATTTTTTTCTAATCAGTCTGTGTCTCAGAGGAGGGCTGTAGACAGTTCAGAAACCCGTCTACCAGTGAACATCATCGATGGGGAATACAAGCTAATAGAAACTGCAGGCTTTGTATTCCTGGAAAGTTGCAATGCAATAATATATCCCATTGTTCTCGCCTTAATAAAAATCTGGGGGAAAAAAAAAACTTTTTGGAAAAAAAAATCATGCTTAACGATGATGTCACTGGTAGACGGGTTTCTGGACTGTCCACAGCCCTCCTATGAGACACAGACCAAATAGAAAAAAATGGTATCATTTTATCATGAGCATTAGTGAGGACCTATTATATGAAGATAGGTTGAAAAGTGGTGAAGTCGTCCTTTAAGTGATGAAGTGAATTATGTTAATGAGCTTTACATTAAGTGATGAAGTGAATTATGTTAATGAGCTTTACATTAAGTGATGACATGAATTATGTTAATGAGCTTTACATTAAGTGATGAAGTGAATTATGTTAATGAGCTTTACATTAAGTAATGAAGTGAATTATGTTAATGAGCTTTACATTAAGTGATGAAGTGAATTATGTTAATGAGCTACATTAAGTGATGACGTGAATTATGTTAATGAGCTTTACATTAATGAGCTTTACATTAAGTGATGACGTGAATTATGTTAATGAGCTTTACATTATGTGATGAAGTGAATTATGTTAATGAGCTTTACATTAAGTGATGAAGTTAATTATGTTAAGTGATGAAGTTAATTATGTTAATGAGCTTTACATTAAGTGATGAAGTTAATTATGTGAAGGGTCTGTGTCTGGGTCTGAGCCGCCGCCTACCGGTCCGCTGGTCATCAAATTATTGTGTTTTAATTAACTGCGTTTAAGCGTTAACGCGCGTGTGTGTGTGTGTGTGTGTGTGTGTGTGTGTGTGTGTGTGTGTGTGTGTGTGTGTGTGTGTGTGTGTGTGTGTGTGTGTGTGTGTGTGTGTGTGTGTGTGTGTGTGTCTTTGTTCTAGGTTTTTTTCGATCTCCAGTGAAAGGAGTTTATTGCTTCAGATTCACTGCAGCTACCCAGGGATCATCAGAGTATATGGAGATCAAGATGTATAAAAATAATCAGCAACTCATTAATAACTGGGGACAGAATAATCATGCATGGTTTGAATACATGTCTAATGGAGTGATAGTAGAGATGGAGCAGGGAGACACAGTAGACATGAGGATAGGTGGTTCCCACAGGCTCTATGATAACTCAGCCAATCACAACACATTCAGTGGTTTTCTGCTCTATTCTATGTAACACTGCTCCTGACACGGCTGGAAACTCACTGAGTACATTTACTCAAATACTCTACTTAAGTACAATTTAGAGATACTTTTATTTTATTAATAATAAAAATAATAATAACAATCACCACTATTTTATACTCACTATTCAGAAATAGCAGATCTACAAGTTCGCAGTGATGTGTTGTGAGCTTGTAGATCTGCTATTTAAAAAATAATAATGTGTAATATTTTTTTAAATTTCAAATCTCCTCTTATGGGGGTCTCTGGCTCTAAATCTATTCAGATGGGGGTCTGCAGCCAAATACATATTAATGTGACAATCCATTACATCTCAGAGGCAAATATTATACTTTTTACTCCATTACAATTATCCAACTGCTTTAGTTACTAGTTACTTTGTAGATTAACATTATCAATACAAATCATACATTAACCATTCAAGCCCTATTTTAGACTTTGGCTCTTCCAAAATAGCTACAATCTACAAGCTCACAACGTGTCGCAATGCATCGCGTTGTGATCTTGTAGATCTGCTATTTTACGAAAGATTTTGACACATTTTGACAAATGTGACAAAAAGTTAAATAGTCCATTCTGCATAATGAGTAATGTAAGTATTTTTTAATCACAATGCTTTTGCATGTATTTAACTTGTAATAGAGTATTTCTACATTGTGGTTATACTTGTAAGTCATTGTGGATAAGAGTGTAAATGTCTAAATTGTAACTTGTACTTGTAAATGGTATTTGTACTTTTACTCCAGTAAAAATGTGAGTACTTCTTCCACCACTGGTCCTGGTAGCATTACATTAAAGAGCTTCCATAATGCTCATATTCATGTTGTCAATAAAGACACATTCAAAAGCACCATTGTGTGTCTATTGTATGTTTTTATTATTATTGTTATTATTATTATTATCATCATTATTATTATATTTTAAACTATTTTTATTCAGATTTTTAAGTTATTTTCCATAACAAACAACCACACAGACAACACATACACACTTAGATATAAAACAAAACACCATCGGCTTTGTTATATTATAACAAAGCCGAAAAACAAATTGAAAAAAAGAACATAGAAAAAGAAAAGGAATCTCTTTGTAGAATGTATTATATTTTTTTATTGTATTATGCTTATTTCAAATTATTTATTCTATTTTTTACAGACACCTTGTATCTCCATATTTCTTCTTTATAAGTGTTACATTTTCTCTTGACTATTAATGTGGTTAAAATAGCCAATACAATAGCTGATCTATAAGCTTTTAATGTTATAAAACCGTTCATTAATATTGTCTAATATGATGGAATATTAATATGTAGATTATTAAATAATGTAGGTAGCAGAATATTAATGTAGATATTAATATTGTAGATATGTAGACCCTAGGGGTCCTTGAGTGGGCTCCAGGGGGTCCCCAGCAGAAGTAGTTAACTTAGCATCACAATCATGCTAACCACTTCATCCATTTATACGTTGACTATTCAAAAATATCAGATATACAAGCTCACAGCGCGTCACTTCGAAATTAGTAACCTGTTTTGGCCATATTATTATTGACATTTTCCACCAAATAATTGAATTCATTTGCTCTATTTTATTGCTTGAATGTATTTATTTATTTATTTGTTTATTGATGTATTCATGCATTCATTCATTATAAAATGTAAATAATACTGTTTTAAATTTAAATCACAATCCCAGAGTCAAAGGAACATTTGCAATGCAGGAGATGTGTTGTCCCATGGACTTGACCTTTATAGGGGGTCCTCAGAGTTACTACAGGGGTCCGCCAAATCGTTGTGTGATAGGAACTTTAAATTTTATTTTGTATTAACCAATAACCACTTGAACCCTAGCGTCCCTATTCTGGGGGCAACATTCACTGAAAATAGCTGATCTGTGGGCTTGTAGATCAGCTATATTTCGGCGAAGACGTTTGGTGCAGAGGGGAAAAAGAGCGAATGGTCAAGTTCACTATGAGGATTTAAGTGGTTAAATGTCTGAAAATATACATTAACATGAATCCAACAATTTAACCCATTAAGACCTGGAACGCATCTGTGTCATGTTAAGTTTCTTTTGCTATTCAAAAATAGCAGATATACAAGCTCATAGCGCGGCAACGAGTGCCGCGCTATGAGCTTGTAGATCTGCTATTTTTGAAACCTCTTGAAAACAGTTTTAAGAATCGCCTCAGGTCTTAAAGGGTTAATAGAAAGGACAACATGTAAACAAACAAACATGAATGTACACAACACTGCTATCTACTGTATGAAATCTATAAAGAAGCTGAATCTGCAACACAATTTGATACAATTTATGTTGTGGGGTCAGGCCCGGATCAACATTCCTCAGCGCCGTGGGGGGCTACACCAAATTAAAAGGGCCCCCCCCCTCAACATTAATCGGCGATAATCGGCGTTCGCACGCCCAGTGAATGAACGCGTGCGTTCGGTGCACGTGCCACCGCCAGCACGATCAGCGCTGACCATAGACTGTATAAAGAGATGGACAAAGCCTGGTTTCTACAGACCGAAAATGAAGCCGATTGTTCAGGAATTTGAAACCCCCCCATCTTTAATATATGCCAAAGAGCAAGTCGGCAACAGGAACCGGAAAACAATCCCCAAAGAATGCTATTGGTTGGGTAGCTTGTCAATCAAGAGCGGGGGCGGGGAAAGAATGCTATTGGTTGTGTAGCTTGTCAATCAAATCATCCCGCCCCCCCGGAGCATAGATTACTTTATCGTCAATTTTAAAATAAATGGGACCATAATTTAGCAAAACGCATATCATGATGATTGAAAGGAGACTTTAAACTAGCGACTGGAAGCATATAGTATTTATGACAATGTTTATTAAGGTAAGAAAATTAAGTCTAATGTTCGTCAAAATCCCATCCGCTTACAATGAGAGAATATTCTTTCTGACACCAGCAGGGCTAAAACAGCAAAACTACAGGCCATTCATATGAACTGTCTCTTCGGTATTGGAGTTAATGTAAAAATCTCAAGCTGGCCCCTTGGCGCTGACACAGGCACTGGGCACCAGTGGTTTTCAACCTTTTTCATGCCAAGGACCCCTAAATTGTTATACATTTGGCTGCGGACCACCACTTGAAAATGTTTTGTGCCAGGGACCGCCAAAAGCAAAGATATCAGTTAATTTTTGCTTTGAAAAAATATAAACATTCAAAGATATGCACACTTTTTCAAGGTTTTTCAAAAATAGCAGATCTGAGTGCCGCGCTATGAGCTTGTATATCTGCTATTTTTGAATAGCCAAAGCTAAGCGGTTAAAATTATTGTGACGCTTATGTTAACTCATTTCGCTGGGGACCCCCTGTTACTCCCTCAAGGACCACTGGTGGTCCCCGGACCACTGGTTGAAAAAACAGCCTTTCCAACTTCAGTCTCTGCAGTGTCTATCATTTTACAAATGACATCTATTATTAAGGAGGTTACTTTATGGTTATTACAGTTGTAGGCCACAAGGAATATGGTGATGAGATGGGAAAACGCACAGCATATCGTACATACTGTATGAGCAACAAATGTACAAACGGTGTATTGTTT
Organism: Gymnoscopelus microlampas; assembly: GCF_963454915.1. Taxonomy (NCBI): domain Eukaryota; kingdom Metazoa; phylum Chordata; class Actinopteri; order Myctophiformes; family Myctophidae; genus Gymnoscopelus; species Gymnoscopelus microlampas. The sequence continues at coordinate 3,509,424 of NC_139943.1, forward strand.
TGTTTAAACCTTTTTTTTTATTTATATATATATATAACCCGAGTGCCGCGCCTCGGTGCCGAGTGCTGCGCTACGAGCTTGTAGATCTGCTGTTATTGAAAAATCGTGAAAATGTGTGCAAATCTTTGAATATATATTGTTTTAAAGCGAACATTTTTAACTCAAATCTTTGGATGTTACACGGATATTACATTTATGTACGGGCTCTCAGAAGTACCCATATCATCCGTATTGTTCAATAAAAAGCATTTTAATCTGATCGGTGGCCATTTTCTCCTCACTGAGCGACCCTATCGGTTGGTAGGTATATTGCACTCAGGTACATTATGAGAAAAAATGGCCACTGATTGTATTAAAATGCTTTTTATTGAACAATACAGAATATTCTGTGTTGTTCAGTTGATCCATGACTGTAACAGGAGTTTTCATGTACCGCAGGGTAAGACTGCAGTAGCAGTTAATCAACAGGCAGCGCTGTGATTCTGAATTTTGTTACGATTACGGTGATTAGTAGCCTATTATTGACACCACCTGTGCGAGTGAGTCGTGTCGTGTAACTTTCCTGGCGTTAAGCTGTGTATGTATTCAACAACACAGCCATGCAGCCTTGCAGTTTAAGTGCAGATTTCAGCCTGGGAAAAGCAGCCTCCAACGGGTTTGGGTACGTGGTTCATAGTCACCATTGCGTTATCGTGGTATTCCTATTCTTGCTATTATGTTGCAAATGATTGTGTGTGTGTGTGTGTGTGTGTGTGTGTGTGTGTGTGTGTGTGTGTGTGTGTGTGTGTGTGTGTGTGTGCGCGCGCGCGAAATAACATTGACAGCTATGGCAGGTGACGAAAGCTTGCCAGACCTATGCCAGGCTAACAACGGTTGCTAAGCTGGCATTGGACAATCGCTTTTGGGGTGGGGTTTAGCGAAGGGTCCATTGTGTGTTTGCCTCAGAAGGTTTTGCAGGAGACAAAGATGTGAAAGTTGGTGAAGACTAAATGCAGAGATCTAAGGATACAAATGTAACCTCAGAGGATACACATGTAACCAAATGGACCCGGCTCAGTGTTTTAGTTCACAGCATTTCTCACTCCCATGTGAACTATGCAGGTGTCCTTCCTATCAGTCTGTTTACCGTCTCTGCTAAGACCTTCAACTATATTCATAACTATGTCTGATAGGACCCCCCCCCATTCAACTATATTCATAACTATGTCTGATAGGACCCCCCATTCAGCCACTCAGCCATATTCATAACTATGTCTGATAGGACCCCCCATTCAGCCATTCAGCCATATTCATAACTATGTCTGATAGGATGCCCCCATTCAACTATATTCATAACTATGTCTGATAGGACCCCCCCCATTCAGCCATATTCATAACAATGTGAACCTATAATGAACCAGTTCACAATGCAGTCTTATGAGAACAAAACAGAAATGAAACATGAATACATACAATAGGAAAATAAATAGTATTCAGAATACGGTTCACAATTAAACTGAAATAAGATTAATAAATAAATCAATAATAAAACAGGAATATAAATTGTACTGCCTTACAGATAGAAGGGAAAACTTTCAACAGTGTTTAAGTTAGTGATGTACATGTATTTTGTTACCACAGTTTATACATTAATGCTTGTTTAATCACTCTACCTCATTATAGATGCTTTATTTGTGTCACTGTGGTGATGGGCTAGTGTGGGAGAAAAGCAGAGGTTCCCTTCCTAATCCCCCCCTTTTACCTTTCCTTGTATAGCTTTTAGCCTTTTAACTTGTTTTTCCTAATGAAGTTGTTTTTATTTTATTGCTGTTTTGTAAAGAGACTTCGAGTACTCAGAAAAGCGCTATATAAAGTGTTTGTATTATTATTATTATTATTATTATTATCATCCAAATTTAAGAACATTCGACTATGAGAAGAACAAAGCGACCAAATAATGTAAAGTTTTTTTTTTTTATTACGACAAACTTCAATATATGAAAATTACATTTAACTGTAATTATACAAAAAAATTAAACAATGTAAAAACATGTAAACATAAACTACACAAAGTGAACACTTTCGGCATCAGCTGCAGGGGTTTGTGCTCATGGCTTTTGGCAGGTGCTGGTTCATGTAATCAATTCCCAACAGATCCCGTAAACCTCTCGTTTTAGGGAGTGCTGGTTTCATTCGATTCCACGTCCTCCTGGCTGGACAGGCGCTCTTTAGCGACACATATACTTAATACTGTAGCTGATATACAAGCTCACAAGGTGTTGCGAATGCGGCCACCGTTGTGAGCTTGGAGGTCTGCTATTCTCGTCCGTTATCCGCACCCGACACCTTCGTGCTACGGCCCATAAATTAGGCTTTAATGGCTGGGCTGCAGCTGTGCAAGCAGACAAGCTCTGCTGCCGTGATCACAGGGAGCACTCCCTCTATTCTAATCAGGGACGTGCACAGATATACTCTAGCTGGTGCTAGAGCACCTGCCTTTTGCCCTCTTGACCAGAAGTGCCCTTTTTTCAGTTTACAGCAGGGGTCTTCAACAGGGGGTCCGGGACCCCTAGGGGTCCTCAGAGTTACTACAGGGGGTCCGCCAAATCTTTGTGTGATATGATTTTTCTTTTTACCGTAACCACTCGAAACCTAGCATCCCTTTTCTGAGGAGAACCAAAAATAGCCGATCTACAAGCCCACAACGCCTCGCAGCGCGAGGCGTTGTGGGCTCGTAGATCTGCTATTTTTGGCAAAGAGCTATAGGTGTAGAGGGAAAAAAAGAGCAGACCAAGTAAACCAAAAAAAGTGTAATTTACTTGAGCACCTGCCCCTCAAAATGTCTGTGCACGCCACTGATTCCAATGACAGCAAATGCAGGTGGGGTTTGGAGGACCACTGCTTTGAGAATGGCTATTATTTACTATACACACACAACTGAAATCAAGGAGTATTTATTTCAAGAGTTACATCTGATAGAGCTGTTATTTTTCCTTATCAACCATATGTATAGATACTTATGCATGGCAGAAACATCACATCAGTATGTATATAAGTACCGGTAACTTTCATCAAAGGCGACAAGAAAAAAAACAGACTCAGGACACAGGCAGCCATTGGATGTAATGAAAGTCTATTATTCAGAGAGAGAGAGTAATGGAAGGTTACAGTATCAGCAGGTTCACGCATCATCGGTCGTCGTCTCTCTCTGCCTTAAACAGAGAAAGCACTGGACTTTAACAGCGTCCAGTAACATAAACATATGACATAATTGAAGATACATCGAGCGTCCATCCGTCAGAGGTGTCGTCCTACTATTGGTGGATAGTGATGATTACGTCGTCGTCAGATGAGGATGATGATGGTAGATGATGAAGATGATGAAGATGGTGTGACAGTTTATCTTTGAACAACAGCGTCCACATGTCTCGGACAACATGTTGGCCTCGGGTCTGACCTGTCACTGGTCAGTGATGACTTCAGTGGCGCTGAAGGAATTGTTAGCGCAGAGGAGAACACCGAGATACAGTGTTCTTAAAACAAAGATAAGCACAGAGCGCCTGTGACTAGTTTGGCCTTGCATAGACAGAGACAGAGAAATAGGAGAATATAGTACATGACAGAATTTAGGCCAATATGAGCAGCATTATATTAATTTGACATTTAAAGCAGGTTTAGGGCACTAGACAAATTATGATCAATCAAAATAACTCCATCAAGCCTACATCTTATCATGATTTGGATAGGGTCAAAGGGCAAGCTGATCAGGTCTTGTACCTTGTGACATTATTCAAACCAAATCAGACACAGACAGGCAAACTTAACATTGTGACAGAGATTTCAATGACTTAAGGGCAAAAATAAATGGTTAGTTATTCAGATAACATACACATTTGTACTTCTTCAAAAGGACTGTATAATTTATTCAGATATTAATTCAAAATTGTACTTCAAAAAGGACTGTATATAATGGTTATTTTATTCAATTAGGAAGCAAAACATGGTTATATTTCATGACATTTTAAGACACCACACAAGTTTTCCCTTGCAATTTGCAAATAACTTTATTATAATTCAAAAAATCTCAGCTAATGTACTGTCCCAAACAAACCTTTTCAAAATATGTTTAGATTTGATCAATTTTCAGCACAGTTAATGACATTGGCAGCTTAGCCCGTTTCTGTTGATAGAGTGAGAGAAAACTAACCAGTCTGACAAGTTTTCAAATAATCTGACAAGAGACCTACGTCACTTTGTCAAAGACGATTCTGGACACGTTCAGAAAAAGAAAAAGTTACCCTCCTCGTTGTGAAGCTGCGGTCCAGTGCTTTATTTAACAAGTTGACCTGTAGGTCCAAGTATTTGAAAAATGGAACGGTACACTCCTGATACCTGTATTTATTACATCTTTACACTTTATTTAGGGAAAAACTCACGTGGAATGGTCTTAAAACTCAAGAAATACTTCCCCATTGCATCATGTCGGCATGGGGGCATCAAACAGCTATCCAAGACATTAGTTGAAATCTGTAAGATAGATGGAAATCAAATTTACTGTTTGGCATGAGACCTACAGTTGACTATAGTATGAAACAGAGTTTAAAACAGTTTGGAATAAAATTAAAGTTTTAGCCCTGTATGTCACAATTAGCAGGTATTGTGACATTATTGTTGTCCAGGAATTGGATTAATGGAGTGGCTTACATTCTCGTTCTAAAATGAAACAAAGACAAACAAAGCATATTAAACATTTAAATCAAATCATTCATCAAACTCCCCTCTATTTGACACTCATATATCTGTAATATAGTGTGTGTCAGAGGACGAATTTGTTGATGAGAAAGAAAAAAATCCAACTGAAAATCAAAAGAAAGAAAATAAAAAAAATAAAATGACAAACATTTTTTTAAAGTTATAATTAAAATATTTAAAATTAAAATATAACAATGAAAAATAAGGAATAAACATCTTTGTTCTGAAGAGTATATTAGAGTTAGATAAAGTACACCAAAATAGATCGAAATTCAATTTTTTTTCCAAAAAGAGCAGATCTACAAGCTCAAAAAAAAAAAATCTTAAGTTAAAATGATAAAATATTTTCAAAACTTTTAAAATAATTCAAAATGACTTTATAATAAACTTAATATTATAGTTATTTTTTTTCCAATATTGATATTAGAACATATTGAATCTTATTATGGTTAATTTAACTGATATGGGTTGAATGAAGTTGAACAATGGAGGAGGTCGTTGCCAAGCAACGTGGCAGTTAGGATTACTAACACTTCCTGTAAGGAATTATGGGTAATATAGTTTTAGAGACCAGAGTGGCAAACTAATTTTAACTGACTGGAAAATGACTGAAATTTGGACTAAAATTGTTAGAGAACGAGCGAGACAGACAAACGCGCATTCAAACATTCACGCATGCCTGCATAGCTGAATCGCTCACGCACATAGAAAATAGAGAAAGATAAAAACTTTCACTCTCTCTCACTCCCTAGTACCCACACACACCGTAGAAGACAGCACTGGCGGACCCACACAGAGAGAGAGAGATAGAGAGAAAAAAAAAAAACAATCGTTCATTAATACACACAGACATACCGAACATACATATTTCAGCAACAAACTAATTTTGGAATGAGAAATATTTTATCCTGACTGGGCTTAGTATTACTTATTAGTTTAACTTATATTAAAAATATTTAAAAGAATTTAAAACTTAGAATTTAAAACTTAGGATTAAGGCAAAATATATTCACTGGTTCAAAGGAATATAAAATGTATTATTAAGGCATTTAAAACGTATTGTTTAAAGCTCAATATATTAAATGGATGGATGATTTAACAGTGGTCAACATAAAACAAAACAAACAAACAAAAAAATGTACTGACAAGGAAGGCAAACCTGGCATTGCCATATGGGTTGGAGATTGTGTTCCAGTATGCAGCTGCCTAGTAATGTTTTGTACTCGCGGACAACTATCCGATGGGTGGTACTAACATAGAAATACCAGTATGCAGCTGCCTAGTAATGTTTTGTACTCGCGGACAACTATCCGATGGGTGGTACTAACATAGAAATACCATATGGGTTGGAGATTGTGTTCCAGTATGCAGCTGCCTAGTAATGTTTTGTACTCGCGGACAACTATCCGATGGGTGGTACTAACATAGAAATACAACTGCATACAAATGTGTTACCTGTAGCTAGCAGGTAATATGAGGCCAGGGGAGAGCAAGAGCCTGTCTATCTAAGGCTAGAACAGTAGACTAGAACATTAACCCACATACAGCCGATAGGCAGTGTAGAAAGGGGTGGCAGGGGTTAATCTTAGGTCAAATATCAGTATAGAAGGAAAATGAGTACATTAAAATAAAACAACCTAAATAAAGACCACTGTATTCTAAATAAGAGGATAATTTATGAGACATTTAGGAATGTCCTCCCAGGAATTTGGTGATAAAACATTTTTACTTGGCTGACTCCCTGGCGGAGCTGTGTTAAACAGTAATTTAAAAACAGGCTGATAATTTATGAGACAAATAGTTCGGTAAAGACATTAAAATAAAAATAAATAAAAAGGTATACTCATCAGATCAAGGTTCACATGGAGAAGTTACGTGGAGATCCCAATCACTGGACCATGGTAAAATAAAATAAAAAGATATACATACCGAATCAATGGTTCGGGGATCCTGACTCCGATGGCTGGACCATGTGGAATTTGAGACATGTGGAGAGTCAAAGGGCAAGTCCAAAGGTCCAGCGATCGCGTCCAGGTCCAAAACAAAATAAAATAAAATAAAAATGTGATACTGTTCAAAGATAACCTTCATCTGAATAGAAGTGATACATCGTTACACCCAAGGCTGGTTCGTTTGATACGTATTAAAACAGGGGAAGCCAGGGGAAGAGAGTCTGACCGTACAGTTCCGGTCAATAGCTCAGTTCCCCTCGTCCACCCTGTTTCAACCATATCCGGCTCGAAGGACCAATTGATAGAGCTGTTATTTTTCCTTATCAACCATATGTATAGATACTTATGCATGGCAGAAACATCACATCAGTATGTATATAAGTACCGGTAACTTTCATCAAAGGCGACAAGAAAAAAAACAGACTCAGGACACAGGCAGCCATTGGATGTAATGAAAGTCTATTATTCAGAGAGAGAGAGTAATGGAAGGTTACAGTATCAGCAGGTTCACGCATCATCGGTCGTCGTCTCTCTCTGCCTTAAACAGAGAAAGCACTGGACTTTAACAGCGTCCAGTAACATAAACATATGACATCATTGAAGATACATCGAGCGTCCATCCGTCAGAGGTGTCGTCCTACTATTGGTGGATAGTGATGATTACGTCGTCGTCAGATGAGGATGATGATGGTAGATGATGAAGATGATGAAGATGGTGTGACAGTTTATCTTTGAACAACAGCGTCCACATGTCTCGGACAACATGTTGGCCTCGGGTCTGACCTGTCACTGGTCAGTGATGACTTCAGTGGCGCTGAAGGAATTGTTAGCGCAGAGGGGAACACCGAGATACAGTGTTCTTAAAACAAAGATAAGCACAGAGCGCCTGTGACTAGTTTGGCCTTGCATAGACAGAGACAGAGAAATAGGAGAATATAGTACATGACAGAATTTAGGCCAATATGAGCAGCATTATATTAATTTGACATTTAAAGCAGGTTTAGGGCACTAGACAAATTATGATCAATCAAAATAACTCCATCAACATCTCAGTAAACATCCTCAGCATTCTTCCTCCACACTGGGAGGAAAACAGCATTGCGAGTGCTGTGACCACTTTTCCATTACATCTGATGAGCGGTCGGGTTATTTAGGTTTCCCGCCTGTGCGCACATACTGGTTCTTATCAGTGTGGCGTTGTCGGATAAGGCGTCTACACACACACGCACACGCACACGCACACACACACACACACACACACACACACACACACACACACACACAGTCACTTCTAGAAGTGGCTAGTAGTGCTCATTAACCACTTGAACCCCAGCTTCCATATTCTGGGGGGAACATTATCCCAAAATAGCTGATCAACAAGCTCACAACGCAATGCATTGTGAGATTGTAGAACAGCGGATACAAGCGGTCAAAATCTAGACCCCACATGGGCAACATACAGACCGGAACCGGCCCTTTGACCATCTCAATCCGGCCCACAGTCCTCATGGAAAACCAAAATGAGGCCGCCACCCACCCAAAAAAATAAATCAAATAAAATAAGTAAAATAAAATCTGAAAGGCAGAATAATCTTACTGGCTTTCAGGCAAATTAATATAATGCAGCTAAAGATATACATCAATATATGAAATAAATACAACTAGGAGGGAAAAAAAACATTATAATCCACTGAAATACAAATAAAAACAAGGCTTTACAAAAACTAACAAAAATTAACTGAAACTGTATCGTTTACAAAACTAAACTCAGAGATGGTTTTAGACTTTGTCAATATTTCTAGTATTTTGGATACAACATCTATCTTACTTTATACAATATTTTTGCTGTTCCCTTTATTTATTTATCTATCTTTATCCCACGACTTTTGCTTCTTATCACCTGACAGGGGGGAGTTTCCCCCGGTAGGACGTAGCGCGTGGGAGGAACACGTTATTCCAACCAGTTCCGTTCCCCTCCATCAGGCGCCCCGACTGACCAGGGGGAGGCAGTATAGAGATCAGCAGTACTGCATGTTTTTCGTGAGGCTACCTACCCTTGGGGACAAGGGGAGAAGCTTCTTGAACCAGAGTCACCTCCAAAGGAAAGAAGTCCTTCAAGTCAAAATAAATAAAGGCCTACTTCATTAAGAAATGGATCGTAAAAGTGTACAACCCCTCCTACGGAAAGCTCAACATGAGCAAAACCCCAGTCTGGGACCTCTGAGAGGAAGACCACCTTCTTTGGTAGCTCGGGCTAGTGGAGTGGGTTTAAAATCGTAAAAGCAGCATCAGAGGATGCAACAGCCTCTTAGGAGGACTATCTGACAAAATGAGGGACCCCAGACCTCTCCACGACAAATCCTACGTACAGCAGCCCGTCAGGAGGTTGTGAGAGCTCCTCACAGAAAACGGGTACCCAGGAGGTGTGTCCACCAGAACCCTCCAGGCTCCCCCTCCACCAAGGAGTTCCTCAAAACGTTTGAGTTCATTCACCAGCTGGTGGACCCAACTTTTGAGATGCCTAAATCCAAAGTGGAGGAGGAGCTACCTCGTTTGCTGAGAGACCTGGGATACTTTAACAATACCATGATATTCTACACTTGTATGAAAAGTATGGCATTCTTTGGACAATTGTTGTGAGGCAAAGGCTAAGAAGTGTTTGCCTATATACCTGTATATTTGTATTGTTAAAGAGAAGGTTTGGCTTTTTTCTTCTAAACTAATGCAATTTGTGAGGTCATGCTAATTGGTAGTGACTATAAAGAACCCTACGGATTCTTAGACCAAAGGCCATTCTCTAACTCAAAATCTAATGGGTGGTTTGCCATGAAACTAGCTGAGTGTAGATTTGAGATTTAAGTTGCTACTTTACATGTCTATGAATTGAATACCAAGGACCTCAATGGAAACAAGACCGCAAGGACTTTTTTGGACGGACCTGTTAGACAAAGTGTTTTAACTGTACTTGTGTTGTTATGTACATTTCTGCCTAATAAAATATTCAATCAATCAAAGAACATGGAAACACCAGACAGAAAGGTCCTTTCGTCAACCCCACCTAGGGTATGGGCACTGATGACGCGGAGGAGAGAACACGCCCCCAGCGCCCACGGCGTTAATCGAACCCCGCTGTGCCAGTTTTAAGCCCCGTTTAACATTTGGCAAAAATCTACAAGCTCACAACGTGTCGCGATGTCACACGTTGTGAGCTTGTAGATCGACTATGTTTATTTTTTTTCGAAGAATCTCAACCCTGACTACCCCATATTGCAAGAACATTTTAAATCTAACTAAGAAAAACGAAATTAAAACCAAGCCTTTTCAAAATATAAAATAAAATTTAAAGCAAAAAGTAAAAACAAATTAACAAAAAAGAGGCCGATCCACAAGCTCACAAATGCATCGTGAGCTTGTAGATGGCCTATTTTTTGTTACTTTAGTGCATCACTGTCATACGATCAAGAATGAAATAAGTCATTAATTTATGGAGCGGGGAAAACATAAGATTAAACATGGAGACAAGGTTTCTGCCGACAGCGATACGATTGTCAATAACACCCTTCTACTGCTGTATAGGAAGAGAAGCAGTGATTGGCGAGGAGAGAGCTACTCAACAGTGATTTAATTGGCTGAAGCAGGTGTGCAGAGAATGACATTCATTATCAACCAACACTCACATTACAGTATATTATTACATTATAGTATGTATTATTCATATTAAATAATTCATGTACATTCACATATAATAGGAACTGTGGACCAGTGGCGCAAGAAGAAGTCAAATGGACAAACCATAAACCTTTCCATTGTGAACAATGTGGAAAAAGCCTCTCTCAATCATCCAGTGATAGTCAGTGTGGAAGGGGGTTTTACTCAGGCATCATACACATATACAGAGAAACCCTATCACTGTGAATAGTGTGATAAGTTTCATTAGAAAGGATCAGCTCAAAACACATGAGTACATCCACAATCCCACTGCAACAAGTGTAGAATGATTCTCCAATTTGTTGTAATTTTTTGTTTTGAATCAAAACAGCTAAACTAGTAAATGCATGTAAGTATGTTCATTATAGAGGTATGTGTATGCGTGTTAATTATAGAGGTGTGTAAAAAATGGAAATAAAACTATTGCATTGTGGCTACGACCTGTGCGACCTCCTCCATTTTAAACTACGGTACCATATTATAGATTTGTGGGCAATACTGTAGGTGGTTCAGGATAAGTTGGTGGTTGTTTTGTTTTAAGAACGAAAAATAAACCAAAAAAATAAACCAATCTTTTATCTTTGTAATAATAGATATATATATTTTACATAAGTAAAAGTAGAAATACCACAAGGCAAACATAAGTCCTTTATTCAAAATGTTACTTGAGGAAAAGTTTTAAAAAAAGCGTTGACACCAAAATATACAGTACCAAAATAAAAGTACTCATTATGCATAATGTTTTCTCAAAATTGTCAGCTCTACGCTGAAGTATAAAACAGGGTTTAAATGGTTAACTCATTCACTGCCAATGACGTCTTTTGACGGCTGTAAATCGAAAGCCCTCCAATGACATCTTTTGCTCAGCAGGAAGAGCCTTCCTATCGATTTGAGAGCATCGCAGACCCTGGACTCTTTTAAAATACGCCTAAAAACCTTTTTTATTTCAGAGGGCATTTTCGTGTTAAATTGTCGTTTGACCACATTTGTTTTTAAACCCTGCTTTTAAACTTCTATGATTATTATTAGTGTTTTTACCATGTAGCACTCTGGGATTCCCTGTGAAAAAAAAACATGTGCAATACAAATAAAATGTATTGCAGCAAAGAAGGGGCCAACAAAGAAGAGATTACCTATTTGGGATGTATTCTTGACAAATACCTGACAGGTGAAAGCATGTCAACAAAGGTGGTCAAAAGAGTAAACCAGAGAAACAGATTTATGGGCAGAGTTTCCTCTTTTGTCAACCCTCAGGCCCTCAGGACCCTCTCAGGGGCCCTGATTCAGCCCCTTTTTGACTATGCTTGCTCCTCTTGGTACTCCAACACCTCAGTGTCACTGAAGACTAAGCTTCAAACCTCCCAAAACAAACTGATTCAACTACTTCTCGGACTGGGGCCCATGACCCACCTCTCTCCCACTCACTTTGCCAGCCTAGGCTGGCTCAGGGTGGAAGACAGGGTTAAACAACAAAAAAATGGGACTGGTCTTCAAAATTGTAAATGCAGATTTGCCCGAAATGCCCCCTATACCCGCATATCTGTCTAAATACCTCCATAAAGTTAGTGACACCCACAGACACGAAACTAGAGGGAGCGTAAACAACAATCTGGTACCACCCACCCATAAAACAAACATGGGCAAATTATCCTTCTACAGCACGGCCACCAAGGTATGGAATAGTCTAACCCCATCCCTCAAAAAATGCAGTTTGCTGGGCTCATTTAAAACAGCCCTAAAAACTCATCTTTCTCGAGGCCATAAGAGGAGGCAGTATCAGTTTCCCGGTAGACAGGCGACCCCCATCCCTTTTTTTGTATATATGCATATATATATATATATATATATATATATATATATATATATATATATATATATATATATATATATATATATATATATATATATATATATATTTATTTATTTATTTATTTTTTTCATGCTTTTTTTGTACATAGTGGTATTTTTTCTCTGTATTTTTATGTTGATATTTGAACTGTTTGGTTGCTACTATACAGGGTTTTTAGTAACAATGAATTCCTGGTCATAAAGTCGGCCACGTCTACTTTTCAGGGGGCCTATCCATCAAATTGTGGTGGCCATAATATTAACTTCTTAACACGTTGCCTGCCAATAATGCATATATGCATTCTTTAGAATCCATCACTTGCCTGCCAAGAATGACTTAAGTCATTTTTAGATTTTTTAGATTTTTTATTTGACCCAAAGACCAGGAGATATGATTTTTCGAAGATCTAGACTCCTATCCACTTCCTTGTTAACTTAAAAATTCTGTATCTCAGCTCCTGAGTACTTTTTTGTTTTTTCAATGAAAAATCTCTGGCAGAAAACTGCAAAAAATCTGAAATAATTCTGGCAGTCAAAGTGTTAATTTCCTTCCACGGGCTACTGTACGTCCAACCAGGGAAACTCTCCCCCGTCAGGTGACAAGAAGGTCAGTTGGCTCTAATGCATTGAAGGAGGCATGAGCTGGGCTCCCTAGGCTGGTGGGGGGAGTGTAGTGCCCAGGATCACTTAGAAAATTGGCACCGGGTGAAAAAAAGGATTACAAAATCGAGGGATAAAAATTATTTAAAAAAAAAAAAGAAAGAATGTGCAGTATTTACATTTCAGAACATCTGCAAGTCCATAAGCAGTTTGAGAACGCCTTGGAAGAACTCAGGAAAATTCACTGCTGCAGTCGAAAAAAACACAAACACAATTAAAACATTACTCGCAATAATTTGTGACAATTAAATCATCGAGTAAAATGTCACGATGGCGACAACCCTAGTCACCATTGCTTCTAACCCTCCATCTAAACCCTGCTCTCGTTGCTGCCCTGCCCCCTCAGCCTCCACTGTACCACAGGTAGTGGTGAATGTCTGGAACATGGCTATGTGTGCTCCATACCGTTTTTGTAGTGGACTTGCCCTTCCCCTTCCCCTCAGCCTTACAGCTGTAATAATAACCAGGTCAACCAGGTTGGGGGGGCCTGTGCCGTCTACCGGTCAACCTGTGCCCAGCAGGTGAACAGTGCCAGTCATCTCCACTCCTCTACAACAGCGGTTTCACCAAACGCTTCAGCTCGAGACCCAAAAGAGAAACTTAGAGGTCTCTCCGGGACGACATTTGGAAGCTGTAATGGCATCTACAAGTTCTACTCTTGACATGAAGTTATGTGCAATTATATTATACATTATCCCATTAAGACATGCCTTCTAAATCAGTTGTTATTACACTTTAAAGATTTTTCCAAAAATAGCAGATGTACAAGCTCACAACGTGTCACTTTGTGACGATCCGACCGCTCTACCCCTGAGCCACTGTGATGCTGTCAGAAAGATCCGGGAGCCTGTCGTGACTCACTCAAAATGGTACGTCCCAAAGTTCAACGTTGCCATTATGCAAGAAAGAAGAGCCGACCTAAGGGAGAGTTCTGACTACATGTTCCAAAGACAGGAGAGCTTCACCAGTCTTTTATTTAAAATAAAAGCAGGAACAGGACCAAAACTTGGACTTTTAACACATTCACTGCCAGGGGTTTTCTAAAACAAGCTGTAGCTTTCTGCCAGCATTTTTAAGCATTCTGACTAATCTTTCAAGAACCACAGCATTTTTATCTCCAGACTTCATTAGTCTCATCACCTCTTAGCGCCAAACCACGTGCTGGACACACTATCATACCGTTCATTGAACGTTTTTCAACGTTTCTCACGGAGGCTTTCACTGTGCTTCCATGAAGAAGAAAAAAAATGTCATCACAACCTCCCCGTTCTCTTATTAAACGCCGTTGAAAATAGCATGTTGCGCCAAAAATACATAGTAAAACACAGGAGCCGAGATAGGCCTACCGATTATTTCCCAAATACTTTCACCAGGAAGTGAATGGAGCAGTACATCTTTGGATCACGTTATCTCCTGGTTCTGTGTGAAAAATGTAAATGAAAAAATAAAATATGTTTTTTTTTAGATCTTTGTGCAAATTGTATTTTTGAAGATATACTGTATGTACCTGTGTTTGGTTTACTATAACTCTTGTATCGATATTGTAGATGGTCTATTATTAGACCCTCCAAAAAAACGCGGGCAAAAAGCCTTGATTATGCAGGCTAAAACTCTAGATTATGCGGGCTGAAATCCTTCTTTTTTTTTTGCAATTTTATGCGGTGAAATTGCGGGAAGTTGCGAAATATAAGGAAAGTTGTGAAATATGCGGCAATATGCGATGCACATATTATGCGATGCAGCCTTTTTGAAAAAACGCCACCCGCATAATCGGATTTTTCTGGAGGGTCTAAATTATGAACATGTATCTGATGCATCTCTATTTCATGATCAATAAAGATATCAAACTGATTCTCCAAAGGGAGAGGATGTCCGCCGAGTGCCCAGAGACAGACAGGTCCCCAGAGCTCTGACCGGTTGGAGAGGGCAGGGTGGGGATCCAACCTTGAGGGACCCCCCACCCTGCTCCTGCACAACACAACAAACAATGACAAGAGTTTTTAACCAGTGTTGATTTTGACAGCATATTTTGATTTAGTTTCAGTCATAGTCTTTTGAATAAAATTCCATTTAGTTTTAGTCATACTTTAGTCATCTGAAATGTTTTAGTTTAGTTTTAGTCGACAAAATATCATAAGATTTTAGTCGACTAAATCTACAGTTGATGTAGTCGACTAAAATGTATGTCGGCAGTGCCTCGATTGCGTCGTAATGGCTGATTTTACACTCGGTTGCATGCTGAAAATAGCAGATCTACAAGCAGCTCGACACGTTGTGAGCTTGTAGATCTGTTATTTTCAGCATGCACACCCTAGCACAACCAATCATAAAACAACTTGTTTTAGTTCTACTGGATCTCTTCTCCACTCGTCCCTCACTAACATTTTACTCTAGTTTTTATTTGTTGACGAAATTGTCAATTTAGTCTTAGTTTTAGTCATGGTAGCTTAGTTTCGTTTGTCAGTGAAAAAAGGTAGTCGACTAACATTTTTCGTCATAGTTTTAGTCGACAAAATCAACACCGTTTTTAACACCATACACTTATTACTGACACTTTTAAATGGGCTGAACTGACACATGGATGGGGTCGCCAAAAAATAATCCCTCATAATATGGGGTTGTGGTATAGAAAACACTTTGAGAACCCCCGGTACAGTGGAAAGTACTGTATCTGAGATCTGCTCATCCACATACACTGAATGAAAACTATGGCTGGTTGATGCGGCATCCTAAACCCTTCCCAGACGCCCAAAGTCGCACAGCTGCACACGATTTATAAAAAAAACAAACATGAAAAACACACTTGATGCTGCGGACCACATGACCGGAATCATCATTATTATATGATTACATTATTATTGCTGTTATACGATTACATTATTATTGCTATTGTTATCAATAGTATCATTGTATAACTAGCTAGTATTGTTATCATCATTGTTACCATTATTATTGTACTGTTATTATTATTGCTATGTTATTATCATTGTTACTATTATTATTGTATAATCAGGGGATTTCAACTGGTGGTCCATGGACCACTGGTAGTCTGTGAAGGAGGGATTACATGTGGTCCGTGCATCCAGTAATGCAGTTATTTATTTTAGAGAAACTTGGATCACAACTGTTGGCATTAGTGTAATATAAGAACAGTGAAATTAAAGTCATTATCATCATCGGTCATTTGATGAGGCGCCGTGTGCTTCAATTCCAAAAGATCCTCAAGTTTAACTAGGTGCCTCTGTCTAGATGCACATGTGCATTTGGAACTACATATCTCTGCGAGTGTTTTCCTACGCTGGGCATATACCTGAATAATCTGTCCCTGTGCAACTGGAAAAAAAAAAACATTTTGGCCCATATCCTCCATCCAACACAACAGTGGTCCCAGGGTTAATTCTTAGTCAGAGTGGTGGTCCCTGTAACGGACCCAAAGGGGGGTGGGTTCCACGTTCACAAATGTTTAGAAACTTTAAAGTGGATAAAACCCTGCAGATACTGTTCTATAAGACCTGCATCCAGAGTCTACTGACCTTCTGTATTCAGTGCTGGGGGGGAGCACTAAGTTTGCAGAATAAGAACAAGTTAGACAGGGTGGTTAAATTAGGAGGTAAGATAACAGGTGAAGTAATGTGCAGTATCTCATACATGTCAGATCTGTATACCAAGAGACTAGCACAAAAGATCATAGCTGATCAGTTGCACCCACTATGGTATGAGTATAAACTCTTACCCACAGGGCGGAGGTACGGCATGCCTCTGGCAAAAACTAAGCGAATCATTACGTCCTTTGTTCCACGCAGCATTCAGCTGCTAAACAAAGACAAGTCTTTATTTTAAGATTGTTTTGCAGTATGGAGCCTGACGATCATGCAGTGTTTTGCTTTTTATGATGTACAGTATGTATTACCATGCTCATGTCATGTTTTTAGTCTGTGTTGTATTTATGTGTGCTCTCTGTGTGCAAAGCAAATTCCCGTAAGGGCAATAAAGGTTTCATTCATTCATTCATTCATTCATTCATCGTTTCCCTGAAACTTTTATTTTGAAGGGCTTCCAGCCCAAAGCCAGGTCTCCGAGACATTTAATTTGATGGGTTTCCTGCCCAAACTTCAGGAGCCACAGCATTGGTACTGTATACAGTATTTTCGGGGTGCTCCTTCCATTCCGACATCTCGCCACTCCGACTAGTGGCTTCCGCGTGCGGTTAGGGTTAGGGTTAGGGTTAGGTATAGGGTTCGTTAACGTCGGAAAGGCGACATGTCGGAAAGGCGAAATGCACCCAGTATTTTCTTTGCTCTCCCTCCCTGCAGCATCCCAACTACAAGGGTTTCAAGGGGACCATTGAACATTTGAATGAGAACAACTACCTGTACGGCACAGCTGGCACACCTGCAGCTGATCTGGGATTGCTGCCGTCCAGGGCCGCATTAAGACCCCTCAGGGCCGTGGAACACAACAAAACCAAAGGCCCCCCCAGCGGCGTAATTGCGCGCGCAGCGTGTGCATGCGCCCAACCTGCGCACGCGCGCAAAATTTTTCGGTCTAATTTGGGTCTAATTCGGTCTAATTCGGGTCTAATTCGGTTCTATTTGACCAATATAAATCAACATTTTTTCTTTAAATACACAAAAATTAAATACACAATTCTCACAGGGCCCTGCAGGCTGCGGGCCGTGGAACACCAGTTCCACTAGGTTCCACAAAAGTTTTTTTGGGGGGGGGGGGGGTTTTACGTTTTTTTTTGTGGGGCTTGAGCAAATTGCCCCCACAATTAAACATTTCTGTATCCGGGCCTGGTTACAAGGCACTATAAAAGCCAACCAACATCATTCCCACATCAGACACAGACCCAGCAACAAGCTCAGAACCCACACGTTTGTTTGTCTTGGCTAAAAAAAAAGCTGGGGCAGCCCAGCCAACATTATCAAGCAGGCTATCGGGTGCGCCGTCTTCATTCATGCTTTCATGCACTGCGTTGCCTGCGGTTTGTTGTTGTCTGAGACCAGACGAGACCCATGCATGTTGCTTGGTGCACCGGGACAAACGGTCCGTCTGAAACTCGTCCCGTGAGAAACGTTCCGCGGGGCAAAAATAAGTGCGATTAAAATGCGTCAATTTTTTTAACGCGATAATTTTTCTGTAATTAATTGATCGAAATTAACGCGATAAAGTCCCGGCCCTACTTATAATTAGTATACATTGTTATACAGATGTGCCACTTCAAAACTTCACACGTTACTGTTCTTTCCCTGATAGTGCCCTGAAAATGCATTTTTTTCCTCCCTTTTCTGCCCTTAAAATGCACCGTTTTGCCCCTGAAAAGAAGTTGTCACTACACCCCCCCATTTTTCCCTTCAACAGACATCCATATACATGAGAACAAAAGAATGTGTGTTGAACAAGGTGTCAGACTCATTATGAGGCGAAAGGTGAT
Organism: Gymnoscopelus microlampas; assembly: GCF_963454915.1. NCBI lineage: Eukaryota > Metazoa > Chordata > Actinopteri > Myctophiformes > Myctophidae > Gymnoscopelus > Gymnoscopelus microlampas. The sequence continues at coordinate 3,527,760 of NC_139943.1, forward strand.
TTGACCAGTTGCTCAAATTAATTAGCATCATAAAAGCAGTGATCATCAAAATAATTCAGCATTTTAAATGCCCTTCTTTGTCCCTCTTATTGCCCTGGGAATCCCCTGAAAATTTACTGTCGGCAGGACATGTGAAGTTTTGAAGTGGCACATCTGTAAGTTTATAATTCTAAGAATGCTGATAATACTTTACATACAAGGGATGCATAGCAATACTCTACAGACATACTGTACAGAGCCAACTTACTCCCAGCCAACCACGGCCCCCCCGTATAGGAAAAGCTGACCCTGGGAGGACAGGATTGGCTACTAAGGGCTGCAACTAACGATTCGTTCCATAAATCGATTAATCGGGTGATTATTTAAATGATTAATCACACTTATTTAGCAATTACCTTATACGTTAGATTTTAGGCATGTTCTAACAATAAAGGCGTTTAATAAATATTAATTGTTGATGACCTTTTATGATTGTTTTAAGGCAATGTGAGACATGAGGTGAATAATCACTGTGTTTATTCACTCACTGTGAGCAACGGCACCCCCACGTTTTTCTAAATGTACGTAATAATGATAATAATAAACATGACTAATTCATTAAAAAGTACATGATAACGTAACAATTTTGCTCAGCTGCTGATTAGGCTTCTACTCATAAAATACATAAATGCATATCAGAATAAATAAAAGCCACCTATGGTACCGTTTCTCTTCTGACTGCTTGATTTGATAATAACAAAAATAAACATATTTTAGGCTAAAGGGTAACCGTACTACTTTTATATTCAAATGTTTCATAAAAAAAACATATTAGGCATATTAGAACTGGGCATTTCAGAGGATTGGAGCAGCGACACTCGTGACATTCTGCCTTTGGACCATGAAGGCAAAACCGAAGTTCAGACACGCAAGACAGCCCAGAGATCTGGCAGAGATCCATCTAGAAGTCTAACTTCAGCCGAGAAGGTCCTGGCAGCCAACCCCATCATAGAGGCCATAGGAAACGCAAAGACCACGCGAAACGACAACAGCACTATACTATATATACTGTATATTATCTTAACATTCTTATATTATACCATTATCTACTACATACACATTATTACTGTACTATATTATACTATCATATATATCTTACTAGTGAAAGTTACAGGTATGGTGTGTATGATATGAAATCCTTAATCATATTCCATCATGTATGGAAGGGCCCCAGGAGCCCTTGAAGGGCCCCATGAGCCCTTGAAGGGCCCCATGAGCCCTTGTCAGGGCCTCAAACCCAGCGAGAATCACTATACAGAGGAGGGGCCCACATTTGATATTTGATTAATCTGTACATTTAATTTTAGTAAATTGTCGATGGCCGCACGGTCCAGTTCCATCAAAGGGTCCCCAAGAACCCAGGGCCCAGGGGCCACGGCGGCTCAATGGCTAGCCCTGCCTTTGGCTGTCAGCTGTTCAGAACTGGACTGTCTGGTCTCTGTCCCAAAGAGTGTCACTGCAGCCAGTGTATATGAAGTATCTCAGACTGTCTGGTCTCTGTCCCAAAGAGTGTCACTGCAGCCAGTGTATATGAAGTATCTCCAGGTGAGATGTTATGCATGCTTACTGATCATGAAGATCAATTTTTCGCCCATGTCTGTGTGCCATATTTTTTGTTATTGGTCATATAATCCTGCATGGGACACAGGATAGGTGGGCACTAGGGACATCTGGGCACCTCGATGTAAAATTGGCTATTTTGTCCAAAATGTAAAACGTTTTTTTTTTTTTTTAAATGGTTTTAAGTAATGTAAAGTATACTTGATGTGAACATGCACGGTACATCATTATCAGACTTAATGTGATCGTTCAACTTCTTGTTTATGCCCCAAAACGACTGGATACACAGGTTTTGTAGCAATTTGTAGTAATTGTAGAAACATTAGACCTTAATTGACGAATGCTTAAGCATATGTTCTAATCATGTATACTTTACGCATGTGAGTCACTTTAGATTTTCAAAACCTGCAACCATGGGGGGTGTTTGTACATCAAGCTGCCTCCCGCTCAGTGGTGCAAAGTAACTGTAAAGTGCATTTACTCAAGTATTGTACAGTAAGTACTTAGGTATTTTTTCTTTATTGGGGAGCATTTCCAATTTGCAGTACTTTTACTTCTACTCCACCACATATCAGAGGCAAATATGATACTTTTACTCCACTACAATTATTTGAAAACTTAAGTTACTACTCTGTAGATATTGATGATTGATTATTATTACAAAACACACATTTACCACTTCAGCCGTATACATTTTGGCCATTTGAAAATAGCCAATCTACAAGCTCACAATGAGAGCTTGTAGATCTGCCATTTTCAAATAACTTTTATACATTTGAAAACTTGTGAAATGGGACATTCTGCACAATGAGTACCTTCTACTTTTGGAACATTTTGATACCAACACGTTTTCCTCAAGCAAATTTTGAATTCCGGACTTTCACTTGTAACAGAATATTTTTACATTACAGTATTGATACTTTTACTTAAGTAAAAATAAATATATATACTTTTTTCCACCACTGCTGTCAACGATAATTCCAATCACTACCAGGAGTTTCAAAAGAAAAGCAGAACAAGCAGCAGAGAACAGTTGTGGTGCTGTGGTCATTGTATTACCATAGGAGGATTATGAAACAATATGGGCCCCTGGGAACAGACTTGTAAAAGCCATAATAACCATATTCAACTGCAAGAGGATCTCTAGGTCAGGTGCACCACCTCACACTAAGTTCAAACTTAGCCTAGTTATAGCTTAAACACATTCAATCTGGGAAAGTATCTCTGTCATTTTATATTTCTTTGGCTATTCAAAAAATAGCAGATACACAAGCTCATAGCGCGGCACCGAGTGCCGCGCTATGAGCTTGTAGATCTGCTATTTTTTAAAGGTGTAGTGAAATGAAAAATATATTTTTCACACTTTTAGAGCATATCCGTGGTCATCATATGGGCATATCTAACGATAGATGCCAAAAAAAAAGAAAAAAAAAACATTTTTGTGTATTTTTACATCTAAAGTCCCTAAAAAGCCAATCTTAATTACTTCCTGTAAACGAAAACGTGCTGCGTGATGACATAACACAGCCTTCATGAATATAAAAGAATCTTGATTACATGCACCTGTTTGATTCCCATAGCTGCACGTTCTTCAAACACAGCTGATTTTAATTACAGATATACTCCGTTTTGAATCTCATTGAAGATGAGTATATTACTCATTTTAAACTTCATCTGCACACTAAAATATGTATCTGAAAACATTATAGGTTAGAAATAAGCCAGGTAGTAGCAAACGTGCTTCACTGGCCGTCTCTCTCTCACTTGTAAACAAACACTAGCTGTGTTGCGCACGGCTGAAGTGATTGAGATCCAACGTCCCATAGCCTGAAGGGATGGGACCTTCTGATTGGTTTAGAGTCGTTAAGCCGACGTTTCAGGCTGAACCTTCAAAATAAAATGACCGAAAATGTCACTTCAGTGCGTCTTTAAGCTCCACACAGAACAACCTATTAACACACCAGCTGCATCTCAACAAGGATTTCAGAGCTTCCAATGCCGTTTTGCACGTCCCTCTAAAGTCCTATAGAACACTTGCTCTTAACCTTTTCAGGCCGCGAACACCCAAAAATAATTTCAATTGGGGTCCACCCACAAAAATCATATTTGAACTGGGGGACCCCCCACCACCCCCCCACCCTGACAAGCACTTGGAATTGTAGGAGTTGAGGCGATCTACAAGCTCACAACGCCTCTTGTAGAAAGTAAAAGTGAAGTCATTTTACTTCACTTTTACTCCACCGCAAATGATTTGAAAAGGTTAGTTATATACTTTTACTTTGCATTGTGGTGTATGGTAAAATATACGAGTACATCTCTTCCAAAACTGGTCCACAGTTTCTATTATTGTACATGAATAATAATAATAATAATTCCCATTATAATGTGAATGTACATGGTTGATAATAAATATCACTCTGCACACTAACCTGCATCTTAGCAGCCAACTGCTGTTGAGCAGCTCTTACCTGTTCAGCCAATCACGGTTGAGCAGCTCTCTCCTCTTCGGCCAATCACTTGTGAACAGCCCTCTCCTCTTCAGCCAATGACTGTGGAGCAGCTCTCTCCTCTTCAGCCAATTGCTAGCCTCGTTCCCAGCCTCAGTCATCTGGGAAGAGAAGAAGAGCCTGGTCACAACCTAAAGCAGAAGAGTGTCTATAGGGGCAGGACTTCCGTTGTACGCGTTTCCCCCGGAAACCATCTTTTTCGACCAATCACAACTCGTTTCAATCACAGAGAGAATGTAAACAGATTTGTAAAGCGTCAACGCCGTTTCCTTGGGCGATACTTCCGCCAAATTTCTGTATTTCCGTTAAAGGACGACTTCACCCATTTTCAACCTATCTTCATATAACAGGTCCTCACTAATGCTCATGATAAAATGGTACCATTTGTTTCTACTCAAGTCTGTGTCTCAGAGGAGGGCTGTGGACAGTTCAGAAACCCGTCTACCAGTGACATCATCGATGGGGAATCCAAGCTAATAGAAACTGCAGGCTTTGTATTCATGGAAAGTTGCAATGCAATAATAGAAGCCATCGTTCACATGTTCATAAAAAATCTGAATAAAAAATTGAAATTCTGTTGGGAAAAAAAAATCCTGTCTAACGATTATGTCACTGGTAGACGGGTTTCTACCGTCTACCAGTCTATTTTCTAACCAAAATAGGGCCCCGAGTGTGATGAAGAGCATCAGTTCCAAACTTCACACAGACACACTTGGATGTAATAAACTCTTTGACACAAACAGGAGCCCAACGGGTGCATTTCTCCTTTCCGACATGTCGCCTTTCCGACGTTGACGAACCCTATACCTAACCCTAACCCTAACCGCACGCGGAAGCCACTAGTCGGAGTGGTGAGATGTCGGAATGGAGAGTGAACACCGAGCCCAACAGTGTGTGAGTGTTTGTTTTGGTCTTTTCTACTTTGTTCAATACCGTTCAGCTGTAGCCCGTCTCTCTCTCTTCCGAGCTCTGCGAGCCTCAAGACAGCCTGTGGGCTCTCTGCGCCTCCTCAGCTCTCTGCGCCTCCTCCTCAGCCTCCTCTTGTCCTACAGCGCGCCTGCTGACGCTTCTCCTCCTGAGCAGCAAAAGGAGAACATACAAAGCCTTAATAAGCTCCATTTATACTCAGGTTAACATGGTGTTACTACAGGGGTCTTCAACGTTTTCAGGCCAAGGACCCCTTGGCTGAGAGAGAGATGAGCGCTACGAGCTTGTAGATCTGCTATTTTTGAAAAATCGTGAAAATGTGTGCAAATCTTTTAATATATATTGTTTTAAAGCAAACATTTTTTAACTCAAATCTTTGCTTCTGGGGGGTCCCTGGAACAAAACATTTTGAGATGGGGGTCTATGGCCAAATACATTAATTTTGGGGGTCCTCGCAGCGCGAGGCGTTGTTAGCTTGTAGATCTGCTATTTTTTCGGATAATGTTCCCCATCACAGAAAGATTGGGCGGACCCCCTGTAGTTACTCTGAGGACCCCCTAGGGGTCCCGGACGCCCTGTTGAAGACCCTTAATTGTGTTACTATGTCTTCGCTGCAGGTGCTTTGTGACGTGACGGCTGCGCCACACCCACCTCCTTCTCACGTCCGGGTCTGCTTGGTTCTGCCGCTTCTTCTTCTTCTCACCAGAACGAGGTCCTCAGAAGAGGCAGCAGGCGTCGGTCGGCTGGCTTTCCTCCTCATATTTCTAGTTGATACACAATACCAGACAGGTTGCTGCGCCTCCCCTTAGAAACTCTACAAAGGAGACGGAGTATCAACACCAACACTTTATATCTCGTAAGACAGACATTGACGAATTGAAGCCGAAACCCAGGATTTCTTGGAGGTCTTCCAGCATCTTTGAGAGCTCTCGCTCTCTCACACACACATTGCATATTATTATAAGAAAATACAAAAGGAGTGTAGACTCTGTGACATAACCCATTAAAACCAGGAAAGCGTCGGTGTCATTTTAGATTTTTGCGTTGGCCATTCAAAAAAAGCAGATGTACAAGCTCACAGCACGTCACTTCGTGCCGTGCTGCGAGCTTGTACATCTGCTTTGCTTTTTTTGAAAAATCTATAAAATGTTTGAACAATTTAGATGATTTTTTTTGCACAAATCTTCTGGGGGTTCATGCCACAAAACATTTTCAGATGGGGTCCGCGGCCATTATTATTATAAAAATAAAATTGATATATATATATATATATATATATATATATATATATATATATATATATATATATATATATATATATATATATATATATGGCCTGACCTCGATTATTTGAATAGTCGAGGAGAGTCTGAGTCGACTGCCAATCTCTTAGTCGAATTATAAAAAAAAAAAAGTTTCAATTATTGTCTTTTTTTCATTATTTGACTGAGAGATTGGCCTAATTTGTTATATTAACTAACTAATAGTTTGCCAAAAATAGGATACATCATGATTTATTGGGAGAAACCAAGCAAGTACATGTTAAATCAGACATTAAGTACCCCTACAGCCCAAATGGAATGTGGCATTTTTATTTTAGGTGTCGCATTAGTCGACTATAGGCATCTCTCTCCCTCTCTCTCCCTCTCTCATAAAAAAAAACGCTATTGAACACCCTTTATGTCTGTGTGTTTTTTTTTTTTTTTAAACAGCTAACTCCACCCACCCTCCTTACACAAAAGGAGTGTAGACTCTTTGACATAACCCATTAAAACCAGGAAAGCGTCGGTGTCATTTTAGATTTTTGCGTTGGCTATTCAAAAATAGCAGATATACACTCACAGCTTGTACATGTGCTATTTTTGAACATTTGTGAAACATCTTGAAAGTGTGAGAACTACTAATTTAGAAGGCATTTGTAGAATACAAGGCCTCAGGTCTCAATGGGATAAGAGACTAACCTCCTCCTGGTTTGACATTCCTCTCGAAATTACAGGGAAACATGCCATCCTGCCAGTGTGTCTTGTGTGGGACGATGTCTTGTGTGGGACGATGTCTTGTGTGGGACGATGTCTTGTGTGGGACGATGTCTTGTGTGGGATGATGTCTTGTGTGGAACGCTGGCATGGGCATCAACTCGGGCTCAGTGCTGAATTCACTACCTTAAAAACAAATAGCTTGTTAACACAGCCGACGATTCCTCAATAGTACTGTACATACAATTGACATTTTAGCTTTATCCAGACAAAAAAAGAATCCCTCATAACATGGGGTTGTGGTATAAAAAACAGTTTTGAGAAGGCTGCTCTAGAGACACGTAGCCTAATTGTCAAATAATCTAAGAGGCAAAACATTTGAAAATAGCCGATCTACAAGCAGTCACAACGCAAGCTCATTGTGACTGTGAGCTTGTGGATCTGCCATTTTCACAATATTGATCTGTGGAATCGAGTCAAACTAAATGCCTCAACTCCTACAATTCCATGTGCGTGTCAGGGTGAGGGGTCCCCCAGTTCAAATATGATTATTTTTTTTGGGGGGGGGGGGGGGGGGGGGTCGGGCCTGAAAAGGTTGAGAACCACTGCACTATATGGACCGGGGTTCCTCTGGGTTCTATACTCCCCCTCTAAAAAAAATCTTATATTGCCGATCTTGTATAGCTCTACAAGCTCACATCATGTCACAAGCAGGATTTCACAGTAAAAACATGTAGAACATTAAAAAAAAACATACCTTGTTCCCCTTCCAGCCCTTCCAGCTATCAGACATAATACGTTATGACCGTGGCATGTCCATCAGCAACACACCTGGAATTATTAATGCACATTAAAACCCGATTCCAACTCATGAAAGTTCACATTGGTATATAGATGGTGGTGGACAGTAATAAAGTATAGGCTATATGAGTAGAGTAGGCCACTGAAGGCTACTTAAATAAATGTTTTGAGTATCACTATCTGTACATCTAAATGAAGACAAATAGGCTAAGCTCCATTTCAAATAGAGGCATTGTGAGCTTGTGCATTTACTATTTTCATGATGTATATTTTGATTTGATTATACTTGTGAATTTTTGTTTTCAAAACATCTACATTTGAATCCATTGATATTAAAAAGAAAACGTACTATGCAATTTATACTTTTGAATATTTAAGTATCTTTGTAATACTTTAAAAGCAACTAAAGCATAATACATTTGACTGAGCAACTTTCACTTACAGTGGAGTTAGCCCAATATTTGACTAGGAGCATCTATACTTTGACTAAAGCATTGGTTCTCAAAGTGGGGTCCGGGGACCCCCAGGGGTACTTGAGGGGGTTCCAGGGGGTACCCAGCTAAATGATGGACAGGGACCAAATGGACCCTTATGGATCTGTAACTCTGAGAGTGTACAAATGGAACCAAATGCCATTTGTACACTCTCAGAGTTAAATTAACATTGATTTTACAATATAAATTGGGGTCCCAGGGATAGAAATGCCATTAAATGGGGGTCCGTAGCCTAATGCATGCATGTCAAACTGGGGGTCCTTGAAGTTAAAATGGTTGAGAATCACTGCTATAGAGCCGTAAAAATCTTCTCTTATGGGGGTCGTTGGCACATTTTTTCAAATGGGGGTCCGCGGGCTAATAAGTGTCAATTTGGGGGTCCTTGACATTAAAAAGTTTGAGAACCACTGGACTAAAGTACTAGAGTCAGTGCTTTGTTACTCACAGTCTCTCCTTCATCCTTCCATCATGATGAGTCATGATAATGGACACTGTTTTGACCATCATGTGTTTCCAAGCGTTTGGACCATAAACGCCTCCAACTCAGGGTCAGTTAAACATTCCTTCCCGCCTTGTCATCTATGGTATCATTCAAACTAAAGCTTTGGACTAAACATATTTTACTTGGACTGTTGTTAATTTCTCTACCACGAGTATCAGTGCTAATTCATTGACCTGCAGCCTGCAGGCCTCTCTCCACCTCCAGCTGCATTTTACATTTCAATCAGTCCCAATCCTCCACAGCTTTCATATGATTGGTCGTAGCCAGTTGTACAGGGCCGTCATTGTTTTGGGGACCCTAAGGGATGGCAATCGGCACCCCCTAGTGTCCACATTCAACCTCAAATGCACTTATTTTATGCATATTTTCCCCCAACTGTGAACATTTTGTATTTCATCTTTTTGCTGATTCATCTAGACCAGGGGTCTTCAACAGGGGGTCAGGGACCCCTAGGGGGTCCTCAGAGCTACTACAGGGGGTCCGCCAAATCTTTGTGTGATATTTATTTTCTTTACCTTAACCACTTGAAACCTAGCATCCCCTTTTCTGAGGAGAACTTTAGCCAAAAATAGCAGATCTACAAGATCTCTACGAGCTTGTAGATCGGCTATTTTTGGCAAAGAGGCTATAGGTGCAGAGGGAAAAAAGAGCAGACTAAGTAAAAAAAAAACTTTAATCTGAAACACATTTTTATACAATATAGAGGGGGTCCCTGCTTCATCTCTCTCTCAGCTAGGGGGTCCTTGGCCTTAAAAGGTTGAAGGCCCTGATCTAGTTTTCGGACAATCGCTGAGTGTTGGGTTTTCTGGTCTGCACATTTATTAATCCATCCCTACAAGCTCCCAACTTGTCACAAGCTTGTATAGTTCCACTATTTTTGGGGTGACTTGCCACCAGCTACTTTTTCTTCTCTACTGTCAAGGTTCAATGCGTCTTAAGTACACAATACGTACAGTACAATTATTTTAAACTGTCTCCCTCTCTCTCATACACATTCATTGTTCTTCTCACACATGTTCATGTCAAGGACCCCCCCAAAGTGAGTGAACAAATTCTGGGCCATGAACCCAGGAGAAGTTATGTGTTAAATGTTTAAAAAATATTCCAAATGTTTATATTTTTTGTATTTTTGAATAGGCAAAGTAAACAACAGGGTTGAAGTGGTTAAACTGATTGCAGTTGATGTCATATTAACTGCCGGGAACGCTCTCGTCTCAAGGACCCCTGGGTGTCCCTGGGCCCCACTTTGAGAACCACAGTTAACTAATAACTTTACTATTTTTTTTTTATAACTCCTGTAGGCCTGTACAAATAATCAAATTACCAAAGCACCAAATATAAATGCTGCAACCTAGGAAGGAAACAAAATATACAACATTGTCTTCAGTGTGAATCAAACATTTTTTTAATTATTATTATTGATGTCAGGTCAGCCATTTTGATAGCAAAGCAGAGGGTTCAAAGTGAACTTCACAGGGAATGTGTTTAGTCAATAGTGAGGGACAAGCATGCAATACAGCTAGATGCCTGTAGCTTTGTTTGTATACAAATGGGCTCAATGCACAGGAGCCATATTGGAAAGAAATTGGGCCTCTTCCTTACTTCCTTCACAGTTATCAATTATGCTAATTCAGGTCTTCAACAGGGGGTCCTGGACCCCTAGGGGGTCCTCAGAGTTACTACAGGGGGGCCGCCAAATCTTTGTGTAATAGGATTTTTTTCTTTTACCTTAACCACTTGAACCCTAGCATCCCTTTTCTGAGGAGAACTTTAGCCAAAAAAATAGCAGATCTACAAGCTCACAACGCCTCACACTGCGAGGCGTTGTGAGCTTGTAGATCTACTATTTTTTGGCAAAGAGGTATAGGTGTAGAGGGGAAAAAAGAGCAGACTAAGTAAACAAAAAGTTGAATCTGAAACACAATTTTATACAATATAGAGGGGGCCCCTGCTTCATCTCTCTCTCAGCTAGGGGGTCCTTGGGCTGAAAACGTTGAAGACCCCTGTGCTAATTAAGGTTGTGTTCCATTCTGGTCAAACAGAGTCAGGGTGCTGATATCGTGCATGTTGGCTCACTGGAAACACTCTGCTACACCAGTGGGTCTCAAAGTGTGGTGTCCAGGGACCCTCATGGTTCCAAATGGCCCCTTACCAGTGTGTAACAATGAGAGCGTACAAATGGAACCAAATGGACCCTTAAGGGTCCATTTGGTTCCATGTGTACCACTCTCAGAGTTATGGGGGTCCTTGAAATCAAAATGTTGGGAGAACCACTGTGCTACATTGGGGGCGGCCATAGCTGAATGGTTAGTGAGCCTGCCTAGGGAGCCAGAGGCCCTGGTTGCCCCAGGTTCGATTCCAGGCTAGGTCAGCATATGTGTCGATGAAATGAAATTTGTCCCTGAGCAAGACTCTTAACCCCTAATTGCTCACAGGTTCTCACTGGAAACAAGACCGCAAGGACTTTCATGAACGACCTGTTAAAAAGAATTATTATCCTTATACATTAAATGGAACAGAGCCTTCATTAGTATCATTGGTAAGACCTGTGAAGGAAGTAAGTAAGGAAGAGGCCCTATTTTCTGCTGTGCATAGAGCCTATTGGGCACCCTAGGGGGTGCATGCCACGTGTCAAAGGAGCTGATCTATACAAGCTAACAACACGCAGCTGCCGGAGGCTAAGGAGGTAGAGTGGGCGCTTGGGAAACGGAAGGTTCCCAGTTCGATCCCCGGCTCCCCCAGTGTTAACTGTCGATATGTCCATGAGCAAGACACTTAACACCCATTTGCTCTCTTGAGCAGGTTGGTGCCTTTCCAAGGTTTCCTCGGCCGTCAGTGTTTGAATGTAAAGGGCTTTTGGTAAAAAAGTGCTATACAAATGCACCATTTACCATCTGCCGTGATACGACACGTTTTAGCTTGTAAGATCAGCTGTTTTTGACAAGCTACTCCGTTATAATACATAGTATACATTAGGCCAGTGGTTTTCAACCTTTTTCCATGCCAGGGACCCCTAAATTGATCTACATTTGGCCGCGGACCACCATCAGAAAATGTTTTGTGCCAGGGACCCCCCAGAAGCAAAGATTTGAGTTAATGTCCCCTTTGAAAAATTCATATATTCAAAGATTTGCAACACATCTTCAAGATTTTTCAAAAATAGCAGATCTACAAGCTCATAGCGCGGCACTCGGTGCCGCGCTATGAGCTTGTAGATCTGCTATTTTTTAATAGCCAAAGCTAAGTGGTTAAAATGATTCTGAGGCTATGTTAACTCATTTAGCTGGGGACCCCCTGGTAGCCCCCCCAAGGACCACTGGTTGAAAACCACTGCTTTAGGCTAAACAAGGCATGAATCACCCAAATCATACAGTATGATGAAACATACAGTGAAAAAGCCATAATAAATATTTGCACGCGGTCTCATACAGAGAAACTTTACAAATGACAGCTTTTACTTTAGAAACGCCACACAGTGTAGAAATACTCAAGTCCTGCATTCCAAATTTGAGTCAAGAAAAAAAAAAGCACAAAAAAGTATTAGGATAAAAAACGTACTTTAAAAACATACTTTTTTATTATCATTTTAAAAAAACATTAAAAAAAATTGTGAAAATAGCCGATCTACAAGCTCACACGGTGTTGCAATGCGACGCGTTGTGAGCTTGTAGATCTGCTACTTTTTGCTACTTTTGTTTGATGAAGTAGGGCATTAATTTATGAAAAACATAAAACTTTGACATATTGAGATGCAAGGTTTCTGCAGGACAGCAACGACATTTTGTATTGATGAACATGTGGACCCCGGACCCCCACACTTTTGAGAACCACTGAAGTAAACCGTGAATTTCCGGGGGGGGGGGGGGGGGGGGGGGGGGGGTCTGCATCGTTCATGAAGACCCCAAGCGCCTCAAAAACAAAGCGACATCATTACATTCCTACAAAATGCCCCGTGGCAGCAAACAAACATTATTGCGTCATAAGCATATCCATACCAAGGGACATTACATTTTTGGAGAAGTCTCGATAAACGTATTTCATCAGAACAATCATAGATTTCTGCATGTACACAGAGACCCTCGCGTACCTCAGCCCACATCGGACACCACTAAAAACTAAATGAAGAGTAATCAAGTGTAATCAGTGGTGGAAAGTAACTAAGTACATTTAATTAAGTACAATTTTGAGGTATTTCCAATTTCCAATACTTTTACTTCTACTCCTCTACATCTCAGAGGCAAATATTGTACTTTTACTCCACTGCAATTGTTTGAAAACTTTAGTTACTAGTTACTTTTCAGATATAAATTATTACATTATGAAACATACATTAACCACTTTAGCCCTATTTTATACCTAGGCTATTTGAAAATAGCCGATCTACAAGCTCACAACGCGTCGCATCGCGACGCGTTGTAAGCTTGTAGATCGGCTATTTTCAAATATTTTTGTACTTTTACTTTTGGTACTTTAAGTACATTTTGATGCCAATACTTCTGTACTTTCACTCAAGTAAATTTTGATTTTTTGACTTTTACTTGTAACAGAGCGTTTTTTATCGTTTTAGCATTTTTTTTGCAGTACTTTTACTTAAAGAATTTGAGTACTTTTTCCACCACTGAGTGTAATTGGGGAAGCGTCATGCATCAATCAGCACCTGAGAACAGACACAGTCAGTGTGGAATATAACGATTACATTATTAATTGCATAGAAAATCATTGACTGGGTCTGGGTGGGTTACTGTATATACCCAACCTTTCCTGGTCAGGACCGCACGGCCCCTTTGTACCTTGTACTGCTTGCCGTGCGAGCTCCAGAACATGGCCACTGCACCAATTATTATTATTATTTTACAGTAGCTTGACAGTTTTAGTACCTACAAGATCAAACCCAGGGATGCCTGCGCCCAAACCATGGGGCAGACGTCCGTGGCTGTGTGCGCGCCACAACCAAAATAAACACAAGCTTAACACATCGGGTGCCGAACACGGTCTGAACCGTGTGTTTACATAGTAGCGCTCCGGTGCCGAACACGGTCTGAACCGTGAGTTTAGTCTTTTTGTTTTTTTTCGTTTTTCTCCGCGCGGGCGGGGCTAGAGCAGCTCTGGGAGCACCCATTGTAATCCTGCGAAGGAAGTGCCAGATCACTCACTGGAAACAACATTTTTTTTCCCATCCGCTTCCTGTCTATTTCCTACTTTGAAACGCCTATATCTCCGGTCATGCGCGATGCGCGATCCCCCCCCGTTGTAACTCGCGAGGGAAATGTTATGGTTCCAGGCTGTAGCCAGGCTCATGGCACAACATGAATCGATGCTTTTTTTTGGCGTGGATTTGCTTGTAACGCACGCGGAAGCTTTAAACAGCAAAGCGCAGTCAATGGGGAGAATGCTGGCACCCACGGTAAGTTGTTATGAAAAAATGCTGGCACCCGATGTGTTAAATGTGAGGAAATGGAGAAATCATATTTGTCAGTCACTGGCTATGCCAATGCTCAATGCCCACGTGTGTTTTCTGTTGATCATTCATAAAGTCTGGGGCTAATATTAAAACACATAATCATTTTTTTTAACATCGATTTAAGTTACACATTTTTTCATGTAGGCCTATTGCCTGTTTTATTGATTCATTTTGCAGCGCTGTGGGGTAGCCTACGGTATATATACGTATAGCCTACGATTGGAGAATCCTCACCGTTATGCTGCTATTGCACATATAAAAATAAACGTTTCTCATGGATAAAACAAAAAAAAGTGGGAATTGTCTAATGGAGTCAGAGTCCACTTAACGATTAAACAGTTTCTATTTAACCCATTGATACCTGGAACGCATCTGTGTCACTTTAGATGTCTTTGGCTATTCAAAAATAGCAGATCTACAAGCCCATAGCGCGGCACCGAGTGCCGCGCTATGAGCTTGTAGATCTGCTATTTTTGAAAAATCGTGAAAATAATTTTTTAATAATTTTTTTCCGAAAAACTGTAAGGATTTAGAACATTTTTAGAGGCGGCCTCAGGTCTTAAAGGGTTAAGAAATAATGATCAACCCTAAGAGGTTTTCTGAGTTTTAAGATTCTTTTGGGGGAATAAAACAATAAATAAAAAGAGAAGAGCTGACACACAAAAAAATAAAGAAGTTGGAACAAGAACAAACATATTGCATTGAGCTGTAGTTCCCCTCCGCTGTCATGAGAAGAGTCAGTTTATGTCGTACAGTAATTACCTAATGACAGTCAACGGTTTGTGACGTTTTCCAATGTGTCACGCACGCACGCACACACACACACACACACACACACACACACACACACACACACACACACACACACACACACACACACACACACACACACACACAGTCGCACACACGCACGCACACTTATTTGTATTTCTATACTTGCGAGTACGTCAACATTTTTAGGATGGCAATTTTATAAATGTGAATCTTTACTGTTATTAACACATCCACTGCCAAGGGCTAATCTCAGAATGTACTCACCAGTGCCAAGGTTTTATTGTTGTTTTTTGTTTTTTTCACGTCGCCATAGGCCCCGTTAAAATCCTTTAGAATGCACGATGGACTGTTTGTAAACAACGTGCACATGTCCCTGCGTCTATTAGTCCAGACCACGTGTCAAACGGAGCCGCCATGTTTGAGTTCTGACCGTTTATGTTAACATGGGAAATGCGAGGAGAAAAAACTACAGGGGTTTTAGTGTGCGCCTTAGAATGGAGGCCGACGGGAAACGAAAAACGGGATCGCAAATAGTTTCGACTTCCGGTGGTGTTACACTGAAAATGGTCCGTGCAGAAAATTGAAAAAAAAAAAAAAATGTTCGAAAAAAAGGAAAAAGCACCCGGACCGTAGCACTACGGTCTCGGCGCTTAACAGTTGGATTTAACGGACCGCAGGACTACGTTCTTGGCGGTTAATGTGTTAACCACTTAAACCCCATTATCCGTATTGTGGGAAAGCATCCACTGAAAAATAGCCCCTCGTCGATCTGCTACTTTCTGTGGAAGCTTTCCCCACAATAGCAGAAAACAGAAAATACAGTAGTAAAGACTGTAATTCACACATTGTGAGGACTCACAAGTATAGTAATACAAGTGTATACACACACAAACACACACACACACACACACACAGGGTACTATTCAGCTTGGCTGAAGTCGTAGTTGAAGTTGTAGTTGCTGGGCGGTTTGGGGATGGGCGGGGCGTTGTCCGGGATGGGCACGTTCTCCAGGTCCAGGAGGCGGAGCTTGATCTCCATGGAGAGCAGGATCTCCAGTTCGCTGCGCATGGACTCGCTGCTCATGTCGCGGCCCAGGAGCACGCTCAGACCGTCCGTCCACAGGCAGAACTACAACGACAACAACAACGGCAAGGATGCATTGATTAAATACTGATTTAACCCATTTTCTGCCAAAAACGTTTTGGCAAAAAAATACATTTTTACAAAATAAAAAATCTAAAATTATTCTTTATTTTTTGGGGTTTTTCCGTTTTTCCGTTCTTCACAAAGAACCAGGAGATAACATTTTCCAAAAAGTTGCTGCTCCATTCACTTCAATGTTAAAAAATAAACGGACAAAAACATTTTTTTTCCCTACGTTTAAGCTGTAAACATGCTGGCAGTCTGTGAGTACAAAAAAAAAAACTCTGTCAGTTTAAGAGTTAAGACCGGGAACGCATCTCTGTCATTTTTAGATTTCTTTAGGCTATTAAAAAATTAGCAGATATACAAGCTCATAGCGCAGCATCGAGTGCCACGCTATGAGCTTATATATCTGCTATTTTTTAGAAAAATCGTGAAAATATATGCAAATCTTTAAATCTATATTTTTTAAAGCGAACATTTGTAACTCAAATATTTGCTTCTGGGTGATTCTACAAATGTCTTCTAAATCCTGACAGTTTTTTTTAAAATGTATTTGGCCGTGGACCCCCCCACCTCAAAATATTGTGTTCCAGGGACCCCCCCAGAAGTTGTAACAGAGTTAAAAATGTTCGCTTTAAAAATATATGTATTCAAAGATCTGCACAAATCTTCACTATTTAAAAAAAAATAGCCCAAAGAAATCTTAAAATGACACAGCTCATTTGAAATCTCGTTTCAAATGTCCAAACCTGCCTACCGATGATGTCACTGGTAGGACCAAGCATTAGTGAGGACCAATTATATGAAGATAAGGTTGAAAGTGGGTGAAGTCGTCCATTTTTATAGCATAAAATAAGGCTGTTTAACGATTAACCACGTGGTTAATCGACTTGTTGATATATGTATATAAAAATATTACTTTTTTCTTTTTTTCCAACTTTTTTTTATTACAAAAAAACACTTCTCGATTATTCGATTAATCTAAAAAGTAATCGATCCTTCACCTCTATTCACACATCTTAAAATATGTTGATATAAACATCCTCCAAACATGTATCTTCATTTACAACATTAACTATCAGAGTGCCGAGCCAACCTCCCAGAACCTTTCCAACAATACTTCCACACCAACTAGACAGGCAAATCATCTACGTGTGTTCTTATGTTACACCACCAGGGGGCAGGTGTGTATCACATTCAGAGCTGTGTCAATCTAACTATATAAATGGCGACCGACTTCCGCACCCTCGGTGGCGACACCCCACAGCTCTGTTATAGAATAAACAACGCACCGCCAGACCACATGTCGCCAACTGACTCGCCACGGCGGCCGCGCTGAATTTACGCCTCGCGTAGGGGACATCTCATTGCTCACTACACCTTTTCCACCGCGCAACATAATTAATTCTACTCACCAAATGTCGGACAAAACGGAAGGGGAGGCAGCTTCGTACCGTTTACCGTGCGCACGACCTAATCACCACAACAGCAGGCAGCCGGTGCGTTTTTTTTTTTCCTTTTTTTGGTCACCATTTTCTCCAGGAACCATTTCTGGTGTAACGCCACCGGCAGCATGCGCTGGGTTGCCAGGTTTGCACAGCCAGCGCCAGAAAGAAGCAACCACCTACATCAAACAAACAACACCCATCCCAAGGGCCCCGCCCTCTTCTACGGGGGTCCCCACGCGCCCCTACACTTACAGGGGGTCCACACGCGGCCACGCTGGGCCCCGTGCGCGCCGGTGCGGGGGTTTTTTCCTTTTTTTCCAAAAAAAATTTTTGGTCACCATTTTCTCCAGGAACCATTTCTGGTGTAACGCCACCGGCAGCATGCACTGGGTTGCCAGGTTTGCACAGCCAGCGCCAGAAAGAAGCAACCACCTACATCAAACAAACAACACCCATCCCAAGGGCCCCGCCCTCTTCTACGGGGGTCCCCACGCGCCCCTACACTTACAGGGGGTCCACACGCGGCCACGCTGGGCCCCGTGCGCGGCTGGGGTTGAGGGGGGCGTAGCCCCCCGAAACTCTAGTACGGAATAATGCTCATTTCCATCAGGTAACTAACCAGCCCATCCTCCTCATCCGATTTAAAAAGAAAACTAATAAATACATTGAATACCCACGCAGGTAATTAGATGAATGGAAGAAGGACAGAAAGAAAGAATAAAGGAAGGACACAGGCTTGATTATTTGAGGGAACTAGACTCACGTCGGTTCTGGACGAGGCGATGAAGTTGAGGCTGTATTCCTCCACATCGTATGTGATGCTGAACGCTAGATCCAGCACTTCCTACAGAGGGTCGCGCACACACACACACACACACACACACACACACACACACACACACACACACGCGCGCGCGCACACACACACACACACACACACACACACACACACACACACACACACACACACACACACACACACACACACACACACACACGAAGAGAAAGGGGTTTAAGGCTACAGCCACAACAATGAATCACAGCACACATTTTCTGTCACACTGACATGATATAGGATATGCTGCATCATGATACATACTGGACTATGGCAAATCATTGACCATGTTCACAGGGCGGCCATTACTGCTATCACACAGGGTGGTAAAACTTTCTGTTATTACAAACTGCACAGGAGCTCTAGGTGGGAGTCCATGTTCACAGCAAATGTGTTGATGTAGTTTTAGTCATAGTCTTTTGAATACATTTCCATTTAGTTTTATTCATATTTTAGTGAACTGAAATGTTTTAGTTTTAGTCTGACCGAAATGGTCAATATAGTCAGTATTAGTCATCATAGCTTGCCGTGAGACTATGGAGAACGGAGGGAGTGGAACTGTTGCTCACCTTGGTCTGTTTGCCTTTGCTCTCCTTCATGTGAGGACAGTCTTTACCTGTTAACAACGCCTTGATGTCTGCCACAGGAACTGAACAGAAAACAAGAAAGAAAACAAGAAAGAAGAAATGGGATTGAGTAGAGCATTGGTTCTCAAAGTGGGGTCCGGGGACCCCCAGGGGTACTTGAGGGGGTTCCAGGGGGTCCCCAGCTAAATGATGGATAGGAACCAAATGGACCCTTATGGGTCTGTAACTCTGAGAGTGCACAAATGGAACCAAATGGACCCTAACGGTTCCATTTGTACACTCTCAGAGTTAAGATAACATTGATTTTACAACATGAATTGGGGTCCCAGAGATAGAAATGCCATTAAATGGGGGTCCGTAGCCCTAATGCATGTCAAACTGGGGGTCCTTAAAATGTATCTTTTCAAATGGGGGTCCGCGGGTTAATAAGTGTCCATTTGGGGGTCCTTGACATGAAAAAGTTTGAGAACCACTGGTCTATGGGGATTCAGAACGGGTGTGGAAAACCGCGAACCAGGTAGGATGTGTAAATGACGTCAGACTTCGGTGCTCTATTCTTGTTATGGGTAAGAGGACCACAATGGAAATAAGTCCTGGTCTTGATTGTGTTATATCCTCAAATCGTTTTAACTTGTGTTATGGCTTTTAAAATAAACTGAAGTTAACTAAACCAAACTAAAGTTGGTGTTGATTGGCCAGGATTGGTTGATGACTGCATATCTCCCCTGGTTTGTGTATTGATTTTTGCATGTGCTTTCTTTGTACACACCCTGTCTAGTCTAAAGCAGTTGCATGTTAAGCCTGGTAATGTAGTTTTGCAACCGTTACACAAAAAATAACCAATCTACAAGCTCACACTGTGTCATCATCACCAAGCGTTGTGAGCTTGCAGATCTGCTATTTCCGGTGCCCAATGCAAGTAGGCCTATAAACTCAGGATTTACCTATATCCTGACTTCATTCCCCCTCCATCCCCTCAGTCAGTGGTGGTCGAAGTACTCAGATATTTTACTTAAGTAAAAGTAGCAATACCACAATATAATAACACTCTGTTACAAGTAAAAGGCCCGTGTTCAAAATGTTACTTGAGTAAAAGTAACGTTGGCATCAAAATCTACTTAAAGTACCAAAATTAAAAGTACTAAAATGTTTGAAAATAGCAGCTCTACAAGCTCACAATCGCGACACGTTGTGAGCTGTGGAACTGTATTGTTTGCAGAGGAAAGGACTGACTATATAGCTCAGTGATTCTCAACATGTGATTCTCAACCTGTGGGTCCTGAGGTTATGTGTGCCCCCAAACAATTGGCAACACACTAATACTTTTATGATAATATAACAATATATATATTTTTTTTATGTAAAACCTTGTCAGTGAAGGCAGGCAGGCAGACAGACAGACAGACAGACAGACAGACAGACAGACAGACAGACAGACAGACAGACAGACAGACAGACAGACAGACAGACAGACAGACAGACAGACAGACAGTATCATTGGAACAAACACCACATATATCCTGTTAAAACAAAGACAGCTATTAAACATAATATGTAGCAGACCTACTGTTCCATTAACTTGCCTATTTTTGTTATTGTTATGTCTGTCTGTCTGTCTATGCAACTCTCACATTGAATACATACTGTCATCTGTTTCTGTTGGTTCAATTAACATATTTGTGCTATATATAATTATTATTATTTTATTATTATTACATTCCAGATTTAAATTAAGCCTACGACTTTAGATAGACATTGTAGTAGTATCGGCCAAGGTATGGACATATAGTTTTACATAATGTTCTATTGATACAGAAGATGCATTCATTTAATACATAAAGATTTATAAAATAACTTTGAATAAACTTTTAGTATTTTAAGTCTCTCTCTCTCTCTCTCTCTCTCTCTCTCTCTCTCTCTCTCTCTCTCTCTCTCTCTCTCTCTCACACACACACACACACACACACACACACACACAGGAACAAATGTTAATATTTAAACACTGATACGATAGATTAGTTCAGCTAAAACCACTGCATGCTGCTCATGCACACACACACACACACACACACACACACACACACACACACACACACACACACACACACACACACACACACACACACACACACACACACACACACACACACACACACACACACACACACACACACACACACACACACACACACACAAACACCCCCCCGTCTCCTTCACACCAAGCCTCTTCACTCAAAATAACAAATCTACAACACTCACAACTTGTGGATCAGTTGTGAATTAAGCTTGCAGATCTGCTATTTTCAAACATTTTAGAACATTTACTTTTGGTACTTTTACCCAAGTAACATTTTGAACACAGGCCTTTTACTTGTACTCAGATATTTTTTTTAATGTGGTATTGCTACTTTTACTTAAGTAAAAAATGTGAGTACTTTTTCCACCACTGCCCAAAATGACATGTATTATTGCCACGGACCCCTTCTCAAAACATTTTGTGCCAGGGACCAGATTGTTCTAAACGTTTAGAAAATACAAGCTATGAGCTTGTAGATCGGCTACTTTATAGTGTAATAGTGTAAAATAGTTTTGTTTAAAAAGGGGTTTAAACTGATGTTGATGCTCTATTAACTCTGTTAGCTGGGGACCCCCTTTATTTAAGGAACCAAAGATCATTCATGAATGATAGTATTTCATAATGTTTAGAGGGTAGACATACATAGCTGCACTTCTCACATTGAGTCAGAGCTTATCAGTCACTCAAAGCATGTCATTACTACACCTTTCCCTTTGTTGCTGACTACAATCATATGGTCACAAATACATACGTAACATCAGTGGTGGAAAGTAACTAAGTACATTTACTTAAGTACTGTACGTAAGTAAAAGTGTGAGGTATTTGTACTTTACTTGAGTATTTCCAATTTCCAATACTTTTATTTCTGCTCCACTACATCTCTGGACCCTACCCCCCCCCACACACACACACACACACACACACACACACACACACACACACACACACACACACACACACACACACACACCCCTTCTCCTTCACACCAAGTCTCTTCACTCAAAATAACTGATCTTAAAACACTCACAACTTGTGGATCTGTTATGAATGAAGGTTGTAGATCTGCTATTTTCACTGATGTGTGCAGAATGTTCTCTTACTATGCAACCCAGTCTCCATGCTTGAACGTTCGTATTGTACGTTTTCGCAATGTTCGAAAACGTCAGTATTGAACGAAATATCGATCAATTTCGTTAGTATCGAACGTTTCATTGGTCTGCTGTCTGAGGACCAGACGTCTGTATCGAACGTCTGGACAATGCGACGTAAATACATCCCGAATCAAACAATAATAATAATAATAATAATAACTAGCACTAATTCATTGTTTTTAGAGCTGTTAAATGTTTAACACTGGGTTCTTCTGTTCAGGGCCAGTCACTGTACTATGACACCATGTCCAGAACCAAGGATATCCTTACTGTCGGGCAGAAAGCTCTTATCTCCGTGTTTCAACTTCTTTTTATTTTATGTTTTTTTTGTCTTTTGTTTCATAAAATAATGCCCTACCCCGTCATGCTACAGGGTCACACAAACGTAGGAAAAATAGCTCAACCTTGCAGATCGGCCATGTTTTGCTACTTTTGAATTTGAATGCTAAAAAGCAGCAGTTATGGACATGAGGTTTCCACCTGACAGCAAGGATAAAAGGAGAGGACATACTGCCGCATGCTCCATAGACGCACTGGGAGGATATGTAAAGAAGGAGAGGACATACTGCAGCATGCACCATAGACGCACTGGGAGGCAAACTGGAGCCTAAAAAAATATAATCAAAAACCTGATAGAAAAACATTTGCAGCCAAAGGATCTAAAAAAATAAAGTAGTAAACTCAAGGTAGAATTTAAGGTCTTAAGGGAGAATAAGTGTTAGACTTGACACACAAACACCCTTAGACAGAGAACATGTGCATGAACAGAAAACATTAAAACGTTTATGTCTATTGAGGAAATCAGTCTATGTTAAAGTGATCATTTGAATAAATATCAGTCTATTCTAAAGTGATCATTTGCATCATGTGAACGAGTCAGTGAACACTCTAACCTCATTGTCCTCACATGACAGCAGGAAAACAAGCCCACGCCGTTTATTGCATTAATAACAGCTGATTACCTTGAATATCTTCACAGCCGCTCTTTCCAGAGCCAGGGCGTACAGCCATGCCAGCTCTTATCGTGGACCACATGTTGGCGCTCTCAGACCTTGACTTTATTTAGGGTCCAGCTTGTAGATTAACTTTCCACTGGGCACCATGCCGTGTCCAATGCTACTCTATGAGGAGGGAGAGTATAAAAGACGTGCTGGACCGTACAGTATTCAGTCACTCTGTTCCAGAATGAAGACTGCTGGGGCTTTGCTTGTTCTACTGTTGTGTCTCTCTGAGGCTGGAGCTCAGGGGGAGAGAGGAGCGCTCAATGAGAGAGACAACAATGTAGAACCAGGTACCGTCTTAGAACCTGATCTCTGGGATGAAGTGAATCGACTGAGAGACATGGTGCACAGCATGGCAAACACTGTGGCAGTACAGGGAGAGAAGCTGAAGACCATGGAGGCCAAGGTGACAGCCAGCGAAGGAGAAGTCCAGGAGCTGAGAGACACCGTGGTAGTACAGGGACAGATGCTGAAGAACGTAGAGGAAGAAGCCAAGGAGCAGAGAGACTTGGTGTTGGCCATCAGCAAACATGAGATGGAAGGTATGTTGAAATAAAATGCTGGTTAGAATGGTCAAGAGGCAACATGCTTGTTGTGCCAAAAGTGGAGCTTGAAGAATGTGTAAAGGTACAGGATGAAATGTGTTTAAAATCTTTCTCTGTGATATGTTTTCCAGATATGGCTGCCGAATTGACTGCCAGCCAGAACCAGGTTGAACTCTTCCAGACCAGACTCAGTACCAGTGAAGACCAGATCCAGAGCATCCAGACCAGACTCAGTACCACTGAAGACCAAGTCCAGAGCATCCAGACCAGACTCAGTACCACTGAAGACCAGGTTGAACTCCTCCAGACCAGAGTCAGTACCAGTGAAGACCAGATCCAGAGCATCCAGACCAGACTCAGTACCACTGTAGACCAGGTTGAACTCCTCCAGACCAGAGTCAGTACCAGCGAAGACCAGATCCAGAGCATCCAGACCAGACTCAGTACCACTGAAGACCAGGTTGAACTCCTCCAGACCAGAGTCAGTACCAGTGAAGACCAGATCCAGAGCATCCAGACCAGACTCAGTACCACTGAAGACCAGATCCAGAGCATCCAGACCAGACTCAGTACCACTGAAGACCAGATCCAGAGCATCCAGACCAGACTCAGTACCACTGAAGACCAGGTGGAGAAATTGAAGACAGAAAGTGAAGGTAATTAGACCAGAATGTTGTTCAGTCAATGCATGAGCTCAGAGATCTGATCTTGTTTTCATCAAGTTATTTACTGTATGTTTGATCCATATAATCCACATGTAGGAGTATTTTTGATTGAATATGAATGTAGTATTGTTTTCATATCAATGTTGTGCTGATTTAATATTAATGTTGTATTGATTAAATATGAATTTTGTATTGATTTAATATTGTTTTATTAATTTAATATTCATGTTGTATTGATTTAATATTCATGTTTTATTGTTTTAATATTCATGTTTTATTGATTTCAGCTCATGGCGCTCGGCTGTCCGCTGTAGAAACGAGGATGACTGTCATCGAGGACAAAGTACAGGAACTGTCCAGTAAGTATGTTTATCAAATATAAAAGTTGTAAATGTATGTCCCACCTGGTTATGTAATACCTGTTGTACCTGTTGTACCTGTCGGGTCTGGTACACCCATATATGGTCATATCCAGTGTAAAGTAACTAAGTACATTTACTCCAGTATTTTACTGTACAATTTTGAGGTATTCTTTTACTTATACTCCACTACATCTCAGAGGCAAATATTGTACTATTTACTCCACTACAATTATTTGAAAACTTTAGTTGTCCAAAACTAGGCTATTTGAAAAGAGCCGATCTACAAGCTCACAATGCGTCGCATCGTGAGGCGTTGTGAGCTTGTAGATCTGCTATTTTCAAACATTTTGTTACTTTTACTCAAGTAAATTTTCAATTCCGGACTTTTAGTTGTAACAGAGTACTTCTACATTGCAGTATTGATACTTTTACTTAAGTAAAACATTTGAGTACTTTTTCCACCACTGGTCATATGGGTGTGATCGGTGGTTCTAGACAAGCGGTTCTCCATTTATGCATAAGACTGAATGAATGTTTATTTACTAAAAGTAAAACAAAACTCCACAAACAACTAAACTCCACACATAATGGACCTATATATGGGCATAGTCCTATATATAAGTGGTTTTCAAAGTGGGGTCCGGGACCCCCAGGGGTCCTTGAGGGGGTTCCAGGGGGTCCCCAGCAAAAGCAGACCTATCTGCTGTTGCTGTGGACCCCCTATAACAATGGTTCTCAAACATTTTTTGTGCCAGGGAATTTTTCAAAAATAGCAGATCTACAAGCACATAGTGAGCTTGTAGATCTGCTATATCTGTTAAAGTGGTTAAAATGATTGTGACGCTATATTAACTCATTTTGCTGGGGACCCCCTGGGGGTCCCTGGACCCCACTTTGAGAACCAATGCTCTATAGCATCACAATCATTTGAACCACTTTATCCATCTATACGTTGGCTATTCAAAAATAGCAGATCTACAAGCTCACAGTGTGAAAATAGCAGATCTACAAAGAGCTTATAGATCTGATATTTTCACTATTTTTGTGTGACACTCTTGTAAGATGAAGTAAGGCATTCATTTAAAATATATAAAAAGTCTAAATATGGAGATGTTTTTTTTCCCGACAACAACGATATGTTGTAATATATAATGTGATAATAAATAGTATATATAATATAATGCTTTTATAATTATTATAAATAAAGTGATAATAAATAGTAAAATATGCTTTTATCGTCACTGCCAGGTGTAAATGGATCCAAACCATTCCTTTTTTATTATTTTTTAAAATAATTTAGAATATTGAAAATACCAGATCTACAAGATCACAATGCCACACACACTGTGAGCTTGTAGATCTGCTATTTTCACTATTTTTGCAACACTCTTGTACGATGAAGTAGGGCATTAATTTATGTTAAAAAAAACATAGAAAGTTGAAATATGGAGATATGAGGTTTCTGCCCGACAACAACTTTATAATTATATTAATAGTATCATAATTAATAGCATAATATATGCTTTTATTATCATATAATGTGATTATTAATAGTACAATATATGCTTTAACAATATCAATAATGTGATAATAGTATAATCTATGTTTTTATAATCATATAATAATGTGATAATGCTCCTGTGTTGACAGACCAACCAAAGGTGGCCTTCTCTGCTGGGTTGGGTATTGATGGATATGTTGGACCATTTAGTTCTACAACCACTCTGGTTTATAAGAGAGTCTTCACTAACATCGGCAACGCCTACAATACATCTACAGGTAGGTGGTGATTATGTTAATTATGTTAATGAGCTGTACATTAAGTGATGAAGTTAATTATGTTAATGAGCTTTACATTAAGTGATGAAGTGAATTATGTTAATGAGCTTTACATTAAAGGACGACTTCACCACTTTTCAACATATCTTCATATAATAGGTCCTCACTAAATGCTCATGATAAAATGGTACATTTTTTTGGGGCGGTGTAGCCGCCCCCTATAAGTGAGTTTTGGACACCGACCAAAAGATTTGTATACCCCCTAACCCTTCCATTGTTAATGCAAATCGATACTTTTGCAAAGTCAGCCAATCACATTACAGCTAGTGTCATCACCACTAACTGTAATGTGATTGGCTGACTTTGCAAATTCAGGACTGTGATTGGCTAGCGAAACACATGACACATGTGCAGCCCTATGAATAGCAGTATGGACTTTCAAAAAAGTCATTTATCCTTTTTTTTTAAAGTGAGTCATGTTGTGATGATCACACACCGCCCACTTCACACTGGGTGTGATTTTTTTCTAATCAGTCTGTGTCTCAGTAATCTGAGTTCCCAGAAGTTATCGCCAGCTCTGGCGAGGAACTTCTGGGCCAGAGCCCTGGTATTTGTGGGCGGGATGTACCTTACGCTCTGAATCTGAGCGGACACGCCTCTTACCGGTCTGAGAGCTGTGCAACTCGTCTAAAAAGTCCGACGAGAGGCAAACAGCAGTACACAACAATGGCGGCCGAAATTTCTCAAGGGGAAATTGCTTCCCGTCGATCCTATTTAGATGCAACACCCACTGCATGTGGATCCCGCCCCCTTTTCTTCATTGGCTGTTGATTTGAATCACAACGCAGTGGCCGCGCCCCTGCTGTCCAAGCTCCGACGCTAACCCTCCCAGACTAGTGTCTCAGAGGAGGGCTGTAGACAGTTCAGAAACCCGTCTACCAGTGAACATCATCGATGGGGAATACAAGCTAATAGAAACGGCAGGCTTTGTATTCCTGGAAAGTTGCAATGCAATAATATATCCCATTGTTCTCGCCTTAATAAAAATCTGGGAAAAAAAAAAACTTTTTGGAAAAAAAAATCATGCCTAACGATGATGTCACTGGTAGACGGGTTTCTGGACTGTCCACAGCCCTCCTATGAGACACAGACCAAATAGAAAAAAATTGTATCATTTTATCATGAGCATTAGTGAGGACCTATTATATGAAGATAGGTTGAAAAGTGGTGAAGTCGTCCTTTAAGTGATGAAGTGAATTATGTTAATGAGCTTTACATTAAGTGATGAAGTGAATTATGTTAATGAGCTTTACATTAAGTGATGACATGAATTATGTTAATGAGCTTTACATTAAGTAATGAAGTTAATTATGTTAATGAGCTTTACATTAAGTGATTAAGTGAATTATGTTAATGAGCTACATTAAGTGATGACGTGAATTATGTTAATGAGCTTTACATTAAGTGATGAAGTGAATTATGTTAATGAGCTTTACATTAAGTGATGAAGTTAATATGTTAATGAGCTTTACATTAAGTGATGACGTGAATTATGTTAATGAGCTTTACATTAAGTGATGAAGTTAATTATGTTAAGTGATGAAGTTAATTATGTTAATGAGCTTTACATTAAGTGATGAAGTTAATTATGTTAAGTGATGAAGTTAATTATGTTAATGAGCTTTACATTAAGTGATGAAGTTAATTATGTTAAGTGATGAAGTTAATTATGTTAATGAGCTTTACATTAAGTGATGAAGTTAATTATGTTAATGAGCTTTACATTAAGTGATGAAGTTAATTATGTGAAGGGTCTGTGTCTGGGTCTGAGCCGCCGCCTACCGGTCCACTGGTCATCAAATTATTGTGTTTTAATTAACTGTGTTTAAGCGTTAACGTGTGTGTGTGTGTGTGTGTGTGTGTGTGTGTGTGTGTGTGTGTGTGTGTGTGTGTGTGTGTGTGTGTGTGTGTCTTTGTTCTAGGTTTTTTTCGATCTCCAGTGAAAGGAGTTTATTACTTCAGATTCACTGCAGCTGACACTGGATCATCAGAGTATATGGCGATCAAGATGTATAAAAATAATCAGCTACTCATTTATAACTGGGGACAGAATAATCATGCAGGTTTTGAATACATGTCTAATGGAGTGATAGTAGAGATGGAGCAGGGAGACACAGTAGACATGAGGTTACCTTGTGGTGGGAGGAGGCTCTATGATAACTCATACAATCAGAACACATTCAGTGGTTTTCTGCTCTATTCTATGTAACACTGCTACTGACACGGCTGGAAACTCACTGAGTACATTTACTCAAATACTCTACTTAAGTACAATTTAGAGATACTTTAATTTTATTAATAATAATAATAATAACAATCACCACTATTTTATACTCACTATTCAGAAATAGCAGATCTACAAGTTCGCAGTGATGTGTTGTGAGCTTGTAGATCTGCTATTTAAAAATAATAATGTGTAATATTTTTTTAAATCTCAAATCTCCTCTTATGGGGGTCTCTGGCTCTAAATCTATTCAGATGGGGGTCTGCAGCCAAATACATTTTAATGTGACAATCCATTACATCTCAGAGGCAAATATTATACTTTTTACTCCATTACAATTAACCAACTGCTTTAGTTACTAGTTACTTTGTAGATTAACATGATCAATACAAATCATACATTAACCATTCAAGCCCTATTTAGACTTTAGCCCTTCCAAAATAGCTACAATCTACAAGCTCACAATGTGTCACAATGCATCGCGTTGTGATCTTGTAGATCTGCTATTTTACGAAAGATTTTGACACATTTTGACAAATGTGACAAAAAGTTAAATAGTCCATTCTGCATAATGAGTACTGTAAGTATTTTTTAATCACAATACTTTTGCATGTATTTAACTTGTAATAGAGTATTTCTACATTGTGGTTATACTTGTAAGTCATTGTGGATAAGAGTGTAAATGTCTAAATTGTAACTTGTACTTGTAAATGGTATTTGTACTTTTACTCCAGTAAAAATGTGAGTACTTCTTCCACCACTGGTCCTGGTAGCATTACATTAAAGAGCTTCCATAATGCTCATATTCATGTTGTCAATAAAGACACATTCAAAAGCACCGTTGTGTGTCTATTGTATGTTTTTATTATTATTATTATTATTATTATTATTATTATTATTATTATTATCATCATTATTATTATATTTTACACTATTTTTATTCAGATTTTCCATAACAAACAACCACACAGACAACACATACACACTTAGATATAAAACAAAACACCATCGGCTTTGTTATATTATTGTTATATTATATATTATAACAAAGCATATAACAATGTTATATTATAACAAAGCCGAAAAACACAAGGAAAAAAAGAACATAGAAAAAGAAAAGGAATCTCTTTGTAGAATGTATTATATTTTTTTATTGTATTATGTTTATTTTATATTATTTATTCTATTTTTACAGACACCTTGTATCTCCATATTTCTTCTTTATAAGCGTTACATTTTCTCTTGACTATTAATGTGGTTAAAATAGCCAACACAATAGCTGATCTATAAGCTTTTAATGTTATAAAAACGTTCATTAATATTGTCTAATATGATGGAATATTAATATGTATATTATTAAATAATGTAGGTAGCAGAATATTAATGTAGATATTAATATTGTAGATATGTAGACCCTATCAGATATACAAGCTCACAGCGCGTCACTTCGAAATTAGTAACCTGTTTTGGCCATATTATTATTGACATTTTCCACCAAACAATTTAATTCATTTGCTCTATTTTATTGCTTGAATGTATTTATTTATTTATTTGTTTATTGATGTATTCATGCATTCATTCATTATAACATTTAAATAATACTGTTTTAAATTTAAATCACAATCCCAGAGTCAAAGGAACATTTGCAATGCAGGAGATGTGTTGTCCCATGGACTTGACCTTTATAGGGGGTCCTCAGAGTTACTACAGGGGTCCGCCAAATCGTTGTGTGATAGGAACTTTAAATTTTATTTTGTATTAACCAATAACCACTTGAACCCTAGCGTCCCTATTCTGGGGGCAACATTCACTGAAAACAGCTGATCTGTGGGCTTGTAGATCAGCTATATTTCGGCGAAGAGGTTTGGTGCAAAGGTGAAAAAGAGCAAATGGTCAAGTTCACTATGAGGATTTAAGTGGTTAAATGTCTGAAAATATACATTAACATGAATCCAACAATTTAACCCATTAAGACCTGGAACGCATCTGTGTCACTTTATATTTCTTTTGCTATTCAAAAATAGCAGATATACAAGCTCATAGCGCGGCACCGAGTGCCGCGCTATGAGCTTGTAGATCTGCTATTTTTGAAACCTCTTGAAAACAGTTTTAAGAATCGCCTCAGGTCTTAAAGGGTTAATAGAAAGGACAACATGTAAACAAACAAACATGAATGTACACAACACTGCTATCTACTGTATGAAATCTATGAAGAAGCTGAATCTGCAACACAATTTGATACAATTTATGTTGTGGGGTCAGGCCCGGATCAACGTTCCTCAGGGCCGTGGGGGGCTACACCAAATCAAAGGGCCCCCCCCTCAACGTTAATCGGCGTTCGCGCGCCCAGTGAATGAACGCGTGCGTTCGGTGCACGTGCCACCGCCAGCACGATCAGCGCTGACCATAGACTGTATAAAGAGATGGACAAAGCCAGACCCCTGGTTTCTACAGACCGAAAATGAAGCCGATTGTTCAGGAATTTGAAACCCCCCCATCTTTAATATATGCCAAAGAGCACGTCGGCAACAGGAACCAGAAAACAATCCCCAAAGAATGCTATTGGTTGGGTAGCTTGTCAATCGAGAGCGTGGGCGGGGAATGAATGCTATTGGTTGTTTAGCTTGTCAATCAAATCACCCCCCCCCCCCCCCCCGGAGCATAGATTACTTTATCGTCAATTTTAAAATAAATGGGACCATAATTTAGCAAAACGCATATCATGATGATTGAAAGGAGACTTTAAACTAACGACTGGAAGCATATAGTATTTATGACAATGTTTATTAATGTTCGTCAAAATCCCATCCGCTTACAATGAGAGAGTATTCTTTCTGACACCAGCAGGGGTAAAACAGTGAAACTAGCCATTCATATGAACTGTCTCTTCCGTATTGGAGTCAAGCTGGCCCCTTGGCGCTGACACAGGCACTGGGCTCAGCCTTTCCTACTTCAGTCTCTGCAGTGTCTATCATTTCACAAATGACATTTATCAGTGGCGTGCACAGACATTTTGAGGGGCAGGTGCTCAAGTAAATTATTTTTTTTTTTGTTTACTTGGTCTGCTCTTTTTCCCCCTCTACACCTATACCTCTTTGCCAATAATAGCCGATCTACAAGCCCACAACGCCTCGCGCTGCGAGGCGTTGTGGGCTTGTAGATCTGCTATTTTTGGCTGAAGTTCTCCTCAGAAAAAGGATGCTAGGTTTCGAGTGGTTATGGTAAAAAGAAAAATCATATCACATAAAGATTTGGCGGACCCCCTGTAGTAACTCTGAGGACCCCCTAGGGGTCCCGGACCCCCTGTTGAAGACCCCTGCTGTAAACTGAAAAAAATATATTTTTTTTTTTATTTTTTTCAAAAGGGCACTTCTGGTCAAGAGGGCAAAGGGCAGGTGCTCTAGCACCACCTATAGTCTAACTGGGCACGTCCCTGACATTTATTATTAAGGAGGTTACTTTATGGTTATTACAGTTGTAGGCCACAGGGAATATGGTGATGAGATGGGGAAACGCATAGCATATCGTACATATGAGCAACAAATGTACAAGCGGTGTATTGTTTTGTTTAAATATATATGACACGAGTGCGGCGCCTTGGTGCCGAGTGCCGCGCTACGAGCTTGTAGATCTGCTATTTTTGAAAAATCGTGAAAATGTGTGCAAATCTTTGAATATATATTGTTTTCAAGCGAACATTTTTAACTCAAATCTTTGGATGTTACACGGATGTTACATTTATGTACGGGCTCTCCGAAGTACCCATATCATCCGTATTGTTCAATAAAAAGCATTTTAATCTGATCGGTGGCCATTTTCTCCATACGCTTTCAACTGAGCGACCCTATCGGTTGGTAGGTCTATTGCACTCAAGTACATGAGAAAATGGCCACTGATTGTATTAAAATGCTTTTTATTGAACAATACAGAATATTCTGTGTTCAGTTGATCCATGACTGTAACAGGAGTTTTCATGTACCGCAGGGTAAGACTGCAGTAGCAGTTAATAAATAGACAAACAAATGAATTAATATACTTTAACGTGCGGAATCCGAAACAGGCAGCGCTGTGATTCTGAATTTTGTTAAGATTATGGTGATTAGTAGCCTATTATTGACACCACATGTGCGAGTGAGTCGGGTCGTGTAACTTTCCTGACGTTAAGCTGTGTATGTGTTCAACAACACAGCCATGCAGCCTTGCAGTTTAAGTGCAGATTTCAGCTTGGGAAAAGCAGCCTCCAACGGGTTTGGGTAGGCCTACGTGGTTCATAGTCACCATTGCGTTATCGTGGTATTCCTATTCTTGCTATTATGTTGCAAATGATTGTGTGTGTGTGTGTGTGTGTGTGTGTGTGTGTGTGTGTGTGTGTGTGTGTGTGTGTGTGTGTGTGTGTGTGTGTGTGTGTGTGTGTGTGTGTGTGTGTGTGTGTGTGTGTGTGTGTGTGGGCGAAATAACATTGACAGCTGTGGCAGGTGACGAAAGCTTGCCAGACCTATGCCAGGCTAACAACGGTTGCTAAGCTGGCATTGGACAATTGCTTTTGGGGTGGGGTTTAGCGAAGGGTCCATTGTGTGTTTGCCTCAGAAGGTTTTGCAGGAGACAAAGATGTGAAAGTTGGTTAAGACTAAATGCAGAGATCTAAGGATACAAATGTAACCTCAGAGGATACACATGTAACCAAATGGACCCGGCTCAGTGTTTTAGTTCACAGCATTTCTCACTCCCATGTGAACTATGCAGGTGTCCTTCCTAGCAGTCTGTTTACCGTCTCTGCTAAGACCTCCATTCAACTATATTCATAACTATGTCTGATAGGACCCCCCCCCCCATTCAACTATATTCATAACAATGTGAACCTATAATGAACCAGTTCACAATGCAGTCTTAGGAGAACAAAACAGAAATGAAACATGAATACATACAAAAAGGAAAATAAATGGTAGTATTCAGAATACAGTTCACAATTAAACTGAAATAAGTTAATACATAAATAAATAATAAAACAGGAATATAAATTGTACTGCCTTACAGATAGAAGTGAAAACTTTCAACAGTGTTTAAGTTAGTGATGTACATGTATTTTGTTACCACAATTTATAAATGAAGGCTTATTTAATCACTCTACCTCATTATAGATGCTTTATTTGTGTCACTGTGGTGGTGGGCTAGTGTGGGAGAAAAGCAGAGGTTCCCTTCCTAATCCCCCCTTTTACCTTTCCTTGTATAGCTTTTAGCCTTTTAACTTGTTTTTCCTAATGAAGTTGTTTTTATTTTATTGCTGTTTTGTAAAGAGACTTCGAGTACTCAGAAAAGCGCTATATAAAGTGTTTGTATTATTATTATTATTATTATTATTATTATCATCCAAATTTGAGAACATTCGACTATAAGAAAAACAAAGCGAACAAATAATGTAAAGTTTTTTTTCTATTACAAACTTCAATATATGAAAATTACATTTAACTGTAATTATACAAAAAAAATAAAACAATGTAAAAACATGTAAACATAAAATACACAAAGTGAACACTTTCGGCATCAGCTGCAGGGGTTTGTGCTCATGGCTTTTGGCAGGTGCTGGTTCATGTAATCAATTCCCAACAGATCCCGTAAACCTCTCGTTTTAGGGAGTGCTGGTTTCATTCGATTCCACGTCCTCCTGGCTGGACAGGCGCTCTTTAGCGACATATATACTTTATACTGTAGCTGATATACAAGCTCACAAGGTGTTGCGAATGCGGCCACCGTTGTGAGCTTGGAGGTCTGCTATTCTCGTCCGTTATCTGCACCCGACACCTTCGTGCTACGGCCCATAAATTAGGCTTTAATGGCTGGGCTGCAGCTGTGCAAGCAGACAAGCTCTGCTGCCATGAGCATAGGGAGCGCTCCCTCTATTCTAATCAGGGACGTGGACAGATAGACTCTAGTTGGTGCTAGAGCACCTGCCTATTGCCCTCTTGACCAGAAGTGCCCTTTTGAAAAAAAAGGGGGGAAAAAAGTGTTTTTTTCCCAGTTTACAGCAGGGGTCTTCAACAGGGGGTCCGGGACCCCTAGGGGGTCCTCAGAGTTACTACAGGGGGTCCACCAAATCTTTTCTTTTTACCATAACCACTCAAAACCTAGCATCCCTTTTCTGAGGAGAACTTTAGCCAAAAATAGCAGATCTACAAGCCCACAACGCCTCGCAGTGGGCTTGTAGATCGGCTATTTTTGGCAAAGAGGTATAGGTGTAGAGGGAAAAAAAGAGCAGACCAAGTAAACAAAAAAAAAGTGTAATTTACTTGAGCACCTGCCCCTCAAAATGTCTGTGCACGCCACTGATTCTAATGACAGCAAATGCAGGTGGGGTTTGGAGGACCACTGCTTTGAGAATGGCTATTATTGATTACACACAACTGAAATCAAGGAGTATTTATTTCAAGAGTTACATCTCAGTAAACATCCTCAGCATTCTTCCTCCACACTGGGAGGAAAACAGCATTGCGAGTGCTGTGACCACTTTTCCATTACATCTGATGAGCGGTCGGGTTATTTAGGTTTCCCGCCTGTGAGCACATACTGGTTCTTATCAGTGTGACGTTGTCGGATATGGCGTCTATACACACACACACACACACACACACACACACACACACATAGACACACACACACACACACACACACACACACACACACACACACACACACACACACACACACACACACACACACACAGTCACTTCTAGAAGTGGCTAGTAGTGCTCATTAACCACTTGAACCCCAGCTTCCATATTCTGGGGGGAACATTATCCCAAAATAGCTGATCAACAAGCTCACAACGCAATGCATTGTGAGATTGTAGAACAGCGGATACAAGCGGTCAAAATCTAGACCCCACATGGGCAACATACAGACCGGAACCGGCCCTTTGACCATCTCAATCCGGCCCACAGTCCTCAAGGAAAACCAAAATGAGGCCGCCACCCACCCAAAAAAACAAATAAAATAAAATAAGTAAAATAAAATCTGAATATTGATATACATCAATATATGAAATAAATACAACTAGGAGGGAAAAAAAACATCCCTGACACCGTCAGGGCATGACACCTCGACGCCCTGGGCAGGACAGTCAGGATCATGTTTATTGACTTATTGACAGACGAGGGAGACAGAAGAGAAGATGGCAAGGTAACATCGGAGAATGGACTCACTTGAAACTCAGTGAGGCAATGACTGTTGTGCCGCACGTCCCTGGGTCCCTCCCCTGCACGCCTTACAAGGGCAAGGGCCGGGCGTCTCCCTCAGCCAGCAGCCAGCAGCCAGCTCAGGTGTGGCTGGTCCCAATCAGCCCAGCTGCACGTCATCATCAACATGAGCTGGCCAATATAAGCTGCTGAGAACCAACGCCTGGCGCTTGCATATTGTCTACTGTGGTCAGTGTAACTGGCTGTTGTATACTGCGTCTCTAGCGTGCTGTAGAGAACGTCAATATTGTAGATCTGTGTAGATCTGAGAAGCGATGCGATGCATTGTGAGCTTGTAGATCTGCTATTTTCAAAAAAAATGTTATACATTTGAAAACTTGAAATGGGACATTCTGTGTAAGTCTTCTGCTTTCTACTTTTGATACTTTTAAGTACATGTTGATACCAATACTTTTGTACTTTTACTCAAGTACATTTAGAATTCCCGACTTTTACGTGTGTGAGTATTTCTACATAGCATATTGTTACTTTTACTTTGTAGTATTAGGATAATTTGGCCCCTCTCTTTGGGCAGCGTGGTCAACCTCTCCCTGAGTGTTTTACATACTATAGTGCATTGGTTCTCAAAGTGGGGTCTGGGGACCCCCAGGGGTCCTTGAGGGAGTTCCAGGGGGTCCCCAGCTAAATGATAGTTTAGGCACCAAATGTTTAGGCACCAAATGGTCTGTAACTCTGAGAGTGTACAAATGGAACCAAATATGGTTCCATTTGTACACTCTCAGAGTTAAATTGACATAGATTTTACAATATAAATTGCGGTCCAAGTGATAGAAATGCCATTAAATGGGGGTCTGTAGCCCTAAAGCATGTCAAACTGGGGGTCCTTGAAATTAAAATGGTTGAGAATCACTGCTAGAGCCGTACAAAAATCTTCTCTTATGGGGGTCCCTGGCATATCTTTTGAAATGGGGGTCCTTGACATGAAAAAGTTTGAGAACCACAGAGCTATCATGATGGAAGGAAGGACCTTCATAAAAAAAAACTAAATGTTTGTCAAACCCTCCCTGGTGGAACCATGCACGTCAACAAAGCATCCGCCAGGGTAGAAGAAACAATACCACAATATATGGACAGAAATAATGTTGAAGTAATGACCTTTCACTTTTTGATATAAATAATATTTTTTTTTCTTACTGGCATATTATTTAAGACAATATTGCATGTACTGTGACACTACACCCCACCACCCCCTTTACAAAGCAATGCTTTCTGGGCTAATAGAAAACCCTATATGAAATTGACCCGAGTTGCACTGAACTTGGTGATTATTTTTCAGTCTACTCCAAATCCCTGTAGTCCCACTTATTATTATTATTATTATATTTTGCTTTAATAGACTGAATTACCTTTAGAATTTATTCGAATTGACT
Organism: Gymnoscopelus microlampas; assembly: GCF_963454915.1. NCBI lineage: Eukaryota > Metazoa > Chordata > Actinopteri > Myctophiformes > Myctophidae > Gymnoscopelus > Gymnoscopelus microlampas. The sequence goes on from NC_139943.1 coordinate 3,565,302, forward strand.
TTGGGGCGGGTCTACTTGTCAGACAGGGCCTAGACTAGCAGCGGCTCTAATGAGGGGGCGGATAAGTTGGCAAAAAGGGCACTAGAGCAGGAGATAGAGGTACAAATATTATTAGGAAAGGGTGAAGGGAAAGCAATAGCTAAGAAGAAAGAAATGGAAATTTGGCAGAGAAGGTGGGATGAGGATCAGAAAGGAAGGAAGCTGTATAAAATCCAAAAAACGGTATATATAACGGTATGTATATATATATATATATATATATGTATATATACATATTACATGCCAGTAATGGGATATTTGATGTGATGCTACACACTCGTGTACAGTAGGTGGCGATATGCACCTTTAAGTTGGTTGCGAACGCCATTAAACAAGAGAAGAAGAAGAAGAAGCAGCGGCTCTTTAAATCCTCAGGGTTTCGCGGGTTTCCCGCTACCCCCCCTCCCCCCCTCCACACACACACACACACACACACACACACACACACACACACACACACACACACACACACACACACACACACACACACACACACACGTGGTTGATACTGTATAGCTCCTTTACGAAGAAATAAACAACTTATAGCCTATAATGTAACGTTACACATAGGCTGCAGTGGAGTTGTTGTCTCTTGTAAAACTACTAAAAAACACAACTGTAACAGGCTGTTAGCTAACAGCTGAAAATTGTCTTCACAACTAATGTCGTTTTCTGTCCAAATGAGGGGACATTCATATTCAGGTGAGTTTAGCTAAATACAGTTAGCTGCTTAGCATTAAAATTTATATTAAAGCTGTTTTATTGTGTGTGTGTTTTTTTTTTTTTTTTACATGTTTCTATGGTAAAGCAAAAAACTAGTCAAGCTTATGCTACTATTATTTATATTTATGTGTTATGGGAATTGAATGTTATAAGAGCTGCTGTGTGTTTGATTGTGACGCAGCATACAGGGCTAAAGTGTGTGTGTGTGTGTGTGTGTGTGTGTGTGTGTGTGTGTGTTTCAGTTGTGGTTAAATCTGATGTGTAGGCCTACTGGTATAGGCCATTGGTTCTCAAAGTGGGGTACGGGGACCCCCAGGGGTACTTGAGGCGGTTCCAGGGGGTCCCCAGCTAAATGATGGATATAGGAACCAAATGGACCCTTATGGTTCTGTAACTCTGAGAGTGTACAAATGGAACCAAATTTGGTTCCATTTGTACACTCTCAGAGTAACATTGATTTTATAATATAAATTGGGGTCCCAGAGGTATAAATGCCATTAAATGGGCGTCCGTAGCCTAATGCATGTCAAACTGGGGGTCCTTGACATTAAAATGGTTGAGAATCACTGCTAGAAAGCCGTATAAACCTTCTCTTATGGGGGTCCCTGGCTTATCTTTTCTAATGGGGGTCCGCGGGCTAATAAGTGTCAATTTGGGGGTCCTTGACATGAAAAAGTTTGAGAAGCACTGGCCTATGAAACAATTGCAAAAGGCCAGATATGTGTAAGTCTGTCTGGTCTGTAGGCGCCTTTAGGCCTATTAGTTTTAAATTGAAATGAACAGTCTTGAAGCTGCTCTGGTCCTATACTTTAGGCTACTTCTAAAAGTTCCTCTGAATAAAGAGCCTCAGTTCTCAACAAAGTGACTGATAAAGTAGAGCAGGGTTCTCAGCCATTTTCATGTCAAGGAACCCCATATTGATAGGCTGTAGGCTATAGCCAGTGGTGGAAAAAGTACTCAAATGTTGTACTTAAGTAAAAGTATCACTACTGAAATGCAGGCAAAGTAAAAGTCCGGAATTCAAAATGTATTTGAGTAAAAGTACAAAAGTATTGGTATCAAAATGTACTTCAAAAAAATGTTTGAAAATAGCAGATCTACAAGCTCACAACGCGTCGACACGTTGTGAGCTTGTAGATCTGCTATTTTCAAATAGCCTGTGTATAAAATAGGGCTGAAGTGGTTAATGTATTCAAAAATAGCCGATCTACAAACTCATAAGGTGTTGCATTGCTATGAGCTGGCTATTTTCTAATATGTGAAGTATGAAATATAATGGCTGAAGTGGTTAAATTGATCGCCATTTTGCTGGGGACCCCCTCGAACCCCGTCAAGGACCCCTGGGGGTCCCTTGACCCTACTTTGAGAACCATTGAAATAGATGCATGTTTCTACTGTATCCTGCCACAACCTCTGATAAAAAAAAGACTCTGCTGCCACCTAGTGGAAACTGAAGTACAGTTCGTGAACAGACCAATATCCAAAGCCTACACAGGGCTCTATACTTTTTTCTGTATACACCAAATATCATGCAAGCTCATAACGCAGCAGGTTGTGAGCTTGTAGATCGACTATTTACGCTGAATGTTTGCTCTAGAACAGTGGTTTTCAACCTTTTTCATGCAAGGGACCCCTAAATTGATATACATTTGGCCGCGGACCACCATCTGAAAATGTTTTGTGCCAGGGACCCCCCCAGAAGCAAAGATTTGAGTTAATGTTCTCTTTGAAAACAATTTATATTCAAAGATTTGCACACATTTTCAAGATTTAAAAAAAAAAGCAGATCTACAAGCTCATAGCGCGGCACTCGGTGCCGCGCTATGAGCTTGTATATCTGCTATTTTTGAATAGCCCAAAGCTAAGTGGTTAAAATGATTCTGAGGCTAGGTTAGCTAATTTAGCTGGGGACCCCCTGGTAGCCCCCCAAGGACCACTGGTGGTCCCCGGACCACTGGTTGAAAACCACTGCTCTAGAATAGGGTTCCTGTGGTTAAAGAGAAATGATTGAATATAAGATAGAAATATGTCAAACTACTTGTTATTGTGTCAGTAAATTAAACCATCATTGGTAACTTGATATTGGAGCTTACAACCTAAGATTACAACCTATTTAATGTCAATGTACTTAGGTTACAGTATACCTAATACCTAGATGTCTAGTGTAGACATAAACAAATGTGTGCATGTTTAGAAGAAAGGACAAAATAAAACAATATGTGTAGATTAGAGAATCATATTTACTATCATATTATTTACTATAGTTTCACATTCAACCCTTCTCACTTGAACGTCAAAAGGACAAGTTACATGCTCAATCTCGGCATTATCACCTAGTTTTTTTTTTACAGTAATAAAAACATAGAAAGTAATACGATATTCTTGTAGAATATTCAAAATATTTTATGAGAAATCTAAAGGATGTTTACACATCCCCCTGCACAATGTAGATTTTTTTTAGTTTTTTTGTTAGGGTCAATATCTCATTTGGTTTCTTCTTTCTTTCTTTACTCAAGGCTTATGGTGTCTCTCCTAACCTACTCCGAACCGTAGGAGCCATGAACACGGGTACAACAAGAGCCCAGATGACCCCAGATGGCAACAGTGAGGACCAGTACAATTTTTAGGTATTTTTTTTTACTCTACTTGAGTATTTCCAATTTTCAGTACTTCTACTCCACTACGTCCAAGAGGCAAATATTGTACTTTTACTCCACTACAATTCATTGAAAACTTTAGTTACTAGTTACTTTGCAGATATAAATGACTATATTATGAAACGTAGCCCTATTTTATACATGGGCTATTTGAAAATAGCAGATCTACAAGCTCACAACGCGTCGCGATGCGACGCGTTGTGAGCTTGTAGATCGGCTATTTTCAAACATGTTAATACTTTTACTTTTGGTGTATATTTTGATGCCCATACTTTTGTACTTTTTTTACCCAAGTAACATTTTGAACACAGGCCTTTTACTTGTAACAGAGTATTTTTATAGTGTGGTTTCTGAGTACTTCTTCCACCACTGCACTTAGGAAGGCCATCAGTGGAGGGGAGAATGAAGCTTCACCATTACACCTAGGAGGTCTAGATGACTCCCTGCTGTAGCCCTAACAGACCTAGACTATATGCAGATGACACCTGCCTGCTGTCTGACCAGTGACCACACACATGGGTGCTCCTGACCAGAGTGGAGAGGGTGCCAACGTTGGTCACAACAAGACCAGATGGACATCTCAGGGTAGGAACATGCTTTACTTTTTCTTTGCTGCTGCTGCTGCAGTTGCTGCTGATTGTGTTGTATGTTGTGTGCAGTGTTGCAATGCTGAATTGGAACGTGGTTGCACTGTATTTTAATGACGTGACGCGCACGTGGCTTAACACCTACACTACAGGTCACACAATGGACAATTGATATGCATCTAGGCTCATTTAGGGTGGCCATACGTCCTCTTTTACCCGGACATGTCCTCTTTTCGGGGGCTGTCCGGCCTGTCTGGGTTTTTTTATAAAATCCTTCAAATGTCCGGGGTTTTGAGAGTTTGGGTGATATCCCCCACACTTCTGGGACGAAGAAAAAAGAAAAAAACTCGAGCCGGAGGTTTCTACGGGTGGGAAACGGAACGCTCGTCCCAAAACACACTGCCCCATTTTTTCCGCAGGCCGAGACCGCCGAAATAAATCATGACTGATGACATGAAAGAAGACCCTTCACAGCTGATAGAGAATTTACATTTTTAAGAATCGGTTCAGAATTGAATGAGTACGGCTATAGTTAAGTAGCGTGAAGTGTCCTCTTTTGGGGAATTCAGAATATGGTCTCATTCCTATGTTAATCCGCCTGGTGTGAGTCGGGAGCCTTTGTAAACTTTGTTGAGGTGTGAACTTAAAGTCGTTTTAAATCTATGCGTGTGCCTGCGCGTGCTCCTGGTCAAATGGGTTCCTGCACGGCGCGCAAGGCCGTCCCATGAGCAATGCGACCCTGGTTGTGTGTATGTGATTCAAGCTGTTGCTGTATTGTTGTCAAAGTAGGACCCATTGAATGGGTGGCAATGAAACATCTTCCGTCGCAGGTGGAATTGAAGACTGATGTGAATCTGTAGTGTGTCTGTCGTTGAAGCTAATGATTTGATTTGAGTTTGGTGAAAGAAATGCAAGTAATCTCAATATAACTTAAACCCAGGATATACACATTAAAGCATAATGAAACATTTGAAACACGTTTCCAATGTGGTCCTGCAACATACATACATAAATAGTCCAATAAAAGTACATAGCATTGAGTAGGCCTGTCACAATTATTACATAATTGCCATTTTCTGGCTCTGGAATTGAAAGCTGATCTGGAACGTTGTGTTATGGTTATTGTTAGGTAAAGAGTTGAGACACAGGGTACAGTGTACGTATAGGATGTTGTGTTGTTGAAAGTGAGTTGTGACATATTGTACGTATACTTGTATACAGTACATGTATGTGGGTCTTGGTCACTTCAATTAGCCCATGTGCGAGTTTACTATTTTCTTTCAAGTTGAAGCTAGAGTTTGTTTGGCCTCTGACCAGTGCAAAACATTTTAATGAAGCAAACATATACTAAGAGTTTTTGTTGGCCTCTGACCAGTGCAAAACATTTTAATGAAGCAAACATATACTAAGAGTTTTGTTGGCCTCTGACCAGTGCAAAACATTTTAATTAAGCAAACATATACTAAGGCAGGCTATGGCAAATGTGCTTACATTTAAGAGTGCCAAAACAACATTCAGCCACTAGATGTCGCTCTACACCTCCCCTCTACACACTACTCTGTGATCTGTGACAGACAAGAGAGTTGCACAAGTGTACAATTTAGTCAAAACCAGCTATTGCTCTCTTCATACTAGTTTGGAAACATGCAATTAAGATTAATATTCAGAATCTGCATGAATAGCTTTACATAATTTAGAGTGCATCCTGTGTATGTCTTAAAAAAAAGAAGATATTCAAAGTAAACTTTTACGTGCATCTTTACATGTACACACAGAGAGCTCTTGTCTTGTCTGTCTGCATGACGTCTAATTTGTGCTAAGGACCCCCCTCGAAGATGAGATGGTGCATCTCAAGGGGTTTATTTATCCTTCTAATAAAGGTACTATGTATACAAGCTCTAAAACCCGCTGTTTGCTACTACTCAGATTTGGTCCAAAACTCACACAAATCGGTTACAAATGATCTCTGGGGTCACGTGATCAAGATGTATAACCCATTCAATCCGGAAACGCATCTCTGCTCAAAAATAGCAGATCTACAAGCTCATAGCGCGGCACAAGCGAACATTTTTAACTCATGTTACAACTTCTTGTGGGGTCCCTGGAACAACATATTTTGAGATGGGGGTCGGTGGCCATCATTTTGGGGGGTCCTTGACAGGTCCAAAACATTTGAGAACCACTGATATAGCAACATATGTTTTTTTAAATAACTGTTAGGATTTAGAAGACATTTGTAGAATCCCCAGAAGCAAATATTTGAGTTACAAATGTTCGCTTTAAAAATATACATATTTGCAAAAAAAATCTTGTTTTTTCAAAAAATAGCAGATCTACAAGCTCCTATGAGCTTGTATATCTGCATTTATTTATTTAATAGCCAAAGAAATCTAAAGTGACACAGATGCGTTCCTGGATTGAATGGGATAAGTCCGATTTTTCAGTTCCCATTCCAGTCGGCTATGACTGCCATCCAAAGTTTGTGGGCTCTGTAGTCAACCCAGCCTGGCAGAAACCTGTGCTCCGAGGAGCACACTTTTCTACTTACTAGTGAATTGATGTGCTTGTCGAACTGAAATGAGGCATCAAAGAGCACACCGTGATTTTTAACATGGGGCTGCTCTAATGGGGCTTTTACAAGGGTGGACAGGTTGCCAAGAGCGTTTTGTATCATTGTCAAAAGGGGACAAATAGTTCTACCTTGAACATGGTTTCATTCAGTATTGTGCAATGACATCCAGTGATGGAAGTACTCAAACGTGCTTTCATTTTAGTGTGTTCCCATGTTGGAGGGATGCTTAACCCATTAAGAGTCATTTTTAGGTTTGAGCTAAAAAGCATTATTTTACACTTTGGGCTATTAAAAAATAGCAGATCTACAAGCTCATAGCACGGCACCGAGTGCCGCGCTACGAGCTTGTAGATCTGCTATTTTAAAAAAATCGTGAAAATGTGTGCAGATCTTTGAATATATATATATTTTTAAAGCGAACATTTTTAACTCAAATCTTTGCTTCTGGGGGGTCCCTGGAACAAAATATTTTGATGGGGGTCCGCGGCCAAATACATATAATTTTGGGGGTCCTTGACATGAAAAAGATTGAGCACCACTGATATAGAAACATAACGTTTTTCAGAAAGCTGTCGGGATTTAGGAGACATGTAGAATCGGCTTCAGGTCTCAATGAGTCAGAAGATGAACACATGATGAACTTAAAACACATAGTTAGAGGATATTACAAAAAAACGAACCAGTTGCGGCTGCTGAAAGTTAGGGTACCCACAACTTGCAAACAAACAAATGTTGAAAATGTTTAATTCTGTGTTAAGTAGCATGTGAGGGGTTGTGAGGGGTCATAATCTGAGTTTTTCATGATTCTGAATCCATTGCAATCATTCATTTTGCACCAAAACCACTACTTGGGAGGAATAACGTCTACAGTATGCCCACATTTACCGCTCGTCGCAAACCCATTTTTATGTGTGAAACGATATATATTGCTGGGTGCATGCATTAACAAGACCGGGAGACCTGGTTCTGCCAGACCCAGAATAAATTCCTAGTACTTTATAAGGACTTCGTATGACGGACTTCGTATGACGTGTCAGCCTGTGTCCCTTTTATGCCCATGTATGGAGAAGAAAGGGTCCCTTTTATACAGCCGGTCTTTTTCGCCCATGTATGGACGAAAGGGGAGCCTCATGTAGGCCGACCCTGTGGGTCTGGCAAAAAGTTACTTTATTAGTTTCAGTTGTTGCAATACTGCGAGATACTGTCCGAGATACTGAGATAGAGGGGGAGGGGGGGGGAGGGGATTATGGAGGTCAGGGCAGTGCTGGGAAAACTCAAACATACCATGAAGGAATTTAAAGTTGAGGCCTGTGTATGTTTTAAATGTTGCCAAACTCATTGTTAAGTTAAATGTACTGATGTTTATGTATGATATTTTTGACAGATTAAATGCTTATTTTAATTTTAGGATTTGACTGATGGTGAATATGGTTATGATTACCGTAAATTTCGGACTATAAGCCGCAACTTTTTTCCCCATTTTTCGACCCTGCGGCTTATATAACGGTGCGGCTTATCTATGGATTTTTATAGCTAACGGCCACTAGGGGACCTCCTAAATCTAGGGATTTTACACCCGCGGCTTATAGTCCAGTGCGGTTTATATATGTACAAATCATTCAATTTAGCTGCTGCGGCCTATATTCAGGTGCGGCTTATAGTGCGAAAATTACGGTATTTTATGTGTTATTTTATGATTGTTATTTGTACTTTTTTTAAATTTGAATGAATATATAGAATGAATATAAAATGTTAAAAAAAATAAGCTACTAGGCTACATGGAGCTTCTGACAGATCTTCGTTCGGCTAATTCCCATCAGGGTTTAGGATCATCTGTTTCCATCTGCTTCTGCTCTCTGCATCTTCCCGGGTCACTCCAGCCAGGACCTGCATGTCCTCTCTCACCGCAGCCATGAACCTCCTCATTTGACCTTCCTCTTACCTGGCATCTCCCAATGTCGCCCTCCTCATCCCTCCTCTGCACACGTCCTTGCCTTTCATGTTTTATCCCTAAACCTTCTAACCGTGGCTGATCCTCTAATGTATGGGGCGGCAGTGGCGCGGGGGTAGAGTGGCCGGGTAGAGTGAACTGGAAACTGCAAGGTTCCCAGTTCGATCCCGGGCTGGGGCGCTCCCCCAGAGTTGGTGTCGGAAGTGTCCTTGAGCAAGACGCTGAACCCCTAATTGCTCCCGATGAGCAGGTTGGTGCCTTGCATGGTTTCCTCCTCCATCGGTGTATGAATGTGTGTGTGAATGGGGTGAATGTAATGCACAATCTATGTAAAGCGCTTTGGATAAAAGTGCTATATAAATGCACCATTTACCATTTAATGTAGTAATTTCTGATATTGTCCTTCCCTGTCACTCCTAATGAGAATCATAGCACCCTCAATTCTGCCACCTCCAGCTGCGCCTCCTGTCTTTTCGTCAGTGCCACCGTTTCCAAGCTGTATCACTCCTGACACTTTCCTCCATCCGTTCCACCCTGCGTGCACTTTGTTCTTCAACTCTCTTCTACAAGCTCACAAGCTTGTAGATCTGCTATTTTAGGTGTGTGACACCTTTGTACGACGTTTGTTTGTTTGTTTGTTTTTTGTGTCGCCAATTCATTTCTTTCTCCATATACCTGCTCTAGCTCTTCCCTCCCTCCGTATAGGCTCTATGCAAAGCAGCCACATTGGAAAGAAATTGGGCCTATTCCTTACTTCCTTCACAGGTTTTTACCAATGATACTAATTAAGGCTCTGTTCCATTTAGTGTAGCACAGTGGACCCCCATAACTCTGAGAGTTAGGGGCCATTTGGAACCCCCTCAAGGAACCATGAGGGTCCCTGGACCACATTTTGAGACACACTGGTGTAGCAGAGTGTTTCCAGTGAGCCAACATGCACAATAGCAGCACTCTGACTCTTGTTTGACCAGAATGGAACAGAGCCTTCATTAGTATCATTGGTAACACCTGTGCGGGAAGTATGGAGGACGCCCAATTTCTTTCCAATATGGCTGCTGTGCATAGAGCCTATTCCCAGGGGGATGGGGGGGTTGATTCATGAGCAGTAAGTAAGAAAGTAACTAAGTAAAGGACCTGGCACTCTGCAATGTTTTTAGCCAGTCAATTGGACGTGCCAAAACCTGTTGACGCATCTCTCAGAGGTCGGTTCTGTTTTGGAGAGTCGACATGTGGCACAGAACATCCAAAATGAGTTGGAACAACGTAGGAAAACAAACTCTTTATTCTTGATGCGCGTCAGTGATGCTTTCAGTATGTCACACAGCCGTAAGTGAGTAGCAGTAGCCTTTTTTAATCACATTTAGAATGAGTGTTGTTTCCAGTTTGGAGATCAAGGAGTCGTGTCTGGGGGGGGGGGGGGGGGGGAGTCGTGTCTGGGGGGCGGGGGGGGGTGGGCAACCCAATAGCCAAAGGCTGTGACCCAGACTAGCTGGCACCAGCACCCTCCATCACCTCTTGGGCCTGGTTCTGTCCCATGCAGAACTTTGCTACAGACTGGAGCAGCTTTTCAATCTCGGGGGCACAGTGCACAAAGTCATGGCTCCAGAACTTGAAGGCAGGATTCTTGAGCAACTCAATTAAGGTGATGAGGAGTCCCCAGGGGTGTGGCCTATTCACTATCAGCCTCTCTAACAGAACCCTGGTGATCTGCTCCTGAATAGCTTCAGCGTTCGCCTTGGCAAACAGGAAAAGCATGGTGCAGCTGAAGTAGTGGGTGTGACTGTTGGGGTAGCGCAGCTGATTGGCTATTGCGTTCAAGAACAGGTAGCGCCCCTCCGTGTCCAGTTCCACGGCCAGATGGTGGAAGATGTCCATGTGAGCAGAGTGGGTGATGGAGCTCATAGAGCGGCCGCTGCCCTTTTTGTTAATGTGATCAATGGCCTGCATCCCCACGTGCAGCACTAGCGCGTTGATCAGCTTGATGTTGTAACGGTTACCTGAGTCCTGTGAAACCTGCAGGCTGCTGTGCAGCTCCGAGAGGAAGGTGACCGGTGAGCGTGTTTTCAGATACGAGTCCAGGTCCTTCTTAAACTGGGAGGGCATGACTCCAGTGAAGTTGTCGATTATACGGGGAGAAATGTTGATGTCACTCAGCATGTCCACCTTCAGGTTGGGTGTGAAGGGGTCAGGCAGCCTCATTTTGCGCGGACACGCACTGAGGATGAGGTTGCGGAGCTGGATGCAGTTGGGCGGGATGACGTCGCAGAACAGATAATGGTAGTCACACAGGAACTCTGGGAAGTCATGCAACAGCACCAGGAGGACACGTAGGGTGCCCTTATAGAGCATTTGCATTGGTTTATTGAGCTCCACATTCCTTAGGAAGGGGGCCTGGTACTTAAAGAGCGCGTTAAGCAGATGAGCGTACATGGGCCAACCCTTCTGTTGTGGAGTGCGTGCCAGTATCCTGGCAATGAATATACGGTGGGAGATGAGCTCCAGCCAAGCATAGACAAAGCCAGGTACTTTAGTGGGCCGCAGGCTGTGGAAGGTGTTACAGAAGGCGGTGAGTGTGTGGAAGTTGATGTTCTCCAGGATGTGTTCTGGGGCATTGAGCTCCAGCATTAGCATGATAAAGATGCGATGGTAAGGCAGTTGCTGGAACTCAGTTTGACGCACTTCATGGTCCTTAATCAACACCCCTAGCACAATTCCCAGCACCTTGTTGAGCAGGTTGATCTTAGTAACCGTGTTGTTGGATTCTCCAGATTGTTTCACCAGCAGGGCAATGAGCCTGACAAAAGCATCCAGAACATGGTAGCACTTGGCCCTGATGGTGGCTGCACTGGCAGCGGGGTTGTGCTGCTGCTCTGCCTGGGCGCGGTAGCTGATCTCCACGCACATCTCTGTACAGCGGCGGAAGAACCGTGAAATCAGGTCATCCGTTTTCAGGATACCTTGTCGGTGCATCTTTACAACAAAGGCAGAAAAGGCCTTGGTGCTGTCCCTGCCAGCAGCAGCAGAGTGGTACTGGTTAACCCACTCTCGCAGCAGGTACTCTGCATTCTCCTTTAGTCCTGGTGGGTCATCATACTCTGAAGCCTGTGAGATCCCGGAGTGCATCATGAAGTTGGGTCCACTATGAGCTTCGATCATGGCCTCATGGTTGGAGCGAACAACATCCATAAGCTGGGGACGACCTTCAGGTGCATTTGCCTTAGAGTGAGCAATGTTCCTCATCAGGGCCTTGATGGTGTGGGAGAGGTCTTCCGCGGTGATGTGGCTGACATTGCGCACATCCACCACCAGCAGCACATTCACCAACTGCATGGCAAACGCTACTGCCATGTCGTGCCCGTTCTCCATTGACTGTGCCAGGTGGCGGTCATACTGCTGCATGTTGACCAGATTGTTTCTGATCAGCAGCTCCACTGCTTCCACGTTGTACTTGTAATCATCATGGCACTCGATCAGACACCTTGTGATCTGCTTGTTGCACGACCGTGGTCCATAGGCATGTTCATCCTGCAGGGCTTTCAGGACCAACAGATGACTCTCTCTGTAGTGCTGCAGCAGGTCACTGTCAGACACATGTGTGGCATTCAAAAGACCCTTCACTGCTTTTTGCAGCAGGTCCAAAGCAGCAATTCCATCCTTGGAGTTCCTGGCCAAGGTCACAGTCTCCAGCAGGGTATGCAGGGCCTCGGTCCGGGGGTTCATGGCCAGGGCTGGAGGGATGGCATGGAGGTGTTGCTCCAAATCTGCGATGCACTTGTCAAAGATCTGAGGCATACGTTCAGCCTGATAATTCAACATCGTAGGGCAACGACGAGTCTCCTGTTGTGCATGCTTCCTTTTGTCAAACTCCATTGCCAGTCTCTTATCCATTTCTGGGCCAGCCTTCTCCATCGCTGTCTTCTGAATATAGCAGCAAGCTAGCTCACAGTTGTCCTGGGCGATCCTGGCTGCAGCCTCCTCCATCATCTCGCTCAGTTGGGGCGTTGGTGGTGCCCTAAGTGCAGCAGCAAAGCCCTCCTTGAGGTTGGTGGCGATGCTCGAGTTCAGCAGCTCGCGGAAGGTGATCTGGGCCAGATTGGGGATCATGTCGTGGACGGCAACGCGCATGCCGTCCACCGAGTCCGGAGTGCAGTCCTTCCTCTGCTCACAGGTCGTCATGGCAATTCTGATGGCGTGATCGACAACAGGATGAACCAGCTCCTGCACGGCCCGCTCCACTGCCTGACGCACACATTGCTTCAGCTGAGGGTGGGCTTGAAGCAGGGGGATATTAACGTTGATATTGATGTGTGGGGCCAGGCCTGCCAGGGCATACGCTTTGATGTCATGGTAACTGAACTGTGGCGTGGGGGTCCCAGTGGTTCTACAAGTGGTGGTGGTGGTGGTGGTGGCAGCAGGGCTGGATGGGGAAACTGTAGTAACTATAGAAAGCGTCTCTTCTGGAGGCTTTGCCTCCTTCTTTGGTACAGAGAGCTGCTCCTCCAGGCTCTTCAGTTTGTCCTTGTCCTTCAGCAGGTTGCCAGGTTTGAGATCATTGATGTCCAGAGAGAGGTTCTTACATAGAAGTTCAATTTCAAATTTCAAGTTCAACTTGAGGTTGTGCAACTGATGCAACTCAGCCAGAACATTCATGATGTCCATGCTCCAGCGGCTCTGGGGGCTGAAGCTCAAGCTACGCAAACTGGACTCCAGGACTTTGGCCACAAAAGGAACCACATATATCAGCTCCTGCTGGCCTTTCACATAGGCCTCCAACAGAAGAGACTTCACTTCCAGGCCTGGGCAGAGGATAGGTTTGTTTTTAGCCAGGGTGATCATGCCCAGCCAGTTTCCCAGGTTTCTCAGCAGGGAGCGATTGGCAGCTGCCTTCTCTGAGGTCAATAGAACCTTGATGTGCCTATAGGTCTCAGTGAGGACCAACTTGAAAAACTCAGGGTTCCTGAGTGTGTCCAGGAAGTTGGAGTAGAGACCGTGGAAGTTGGGTTCAAGGAGGACACGCTTCACCAGGTACTGAGCCACCCAGGGCATGAATTCCTCATTCTCAACTGCTTTCAGCGCCACTGCATTGTGTGTCACGTTTGACTGAGATAGGTTGTTGAAGATGAAGGCAATCTTCTCCTGGACATTCTCAGGAGGCTCCACAATTCTTTTGGCCTGGTCTGTGGCCATGTTGGTCTTGTTCATTGAGAGTGGCAGATCTTTCTTGAAGATGCTGGGTGTGGGCCTGGTGATGATGGTGGTCTTGGCGGCAGTGGTGGTAGTTGTACTGGTGGTGACCAGGGTACTTGGGGGACCTTGCTGTGGGGCTTTGGGCACACTGGGCTCCCGAGACTCGACCCGGCATTGAACATTGGCCAGAGACAGGCTGTCAGGGGTGGTGATGGAGCCCTGTATCTTCCCCGGAGGATCCCTGGACTGCCGACCGCACTCGATAAACTCTTGTAAATGATGGGGAAATTGCAAGAAGTGACCGATTGAGGCCAAGTGTTGACAATACTGGGAATGGTCAGTTAGCTTGTTTTTAAATCTATCTAGAGCAGCAATGCCGAAATGATACATTTTGGATCCAAAAGGTTTTTGCAAGCATTCAAGGACATATCCAAGGACTGGGGCTAGGTGTTTGTCGCTGACCAGGTCCTTCTCAACAATACTGCCGAACAGGCAGGCGGTAATGTGAAGCGTCTCATCTGGGTGCTCAGGGAAAAAGCGGTGCTCTTCAAACAGGTTGTGCAACATGCAGTTGAACACCTCCCGCTCTTGTTTGATGGTTGAATCCTTAAACCCCTGCAGCATTTCAACCACGTCATCCACAGACATGGTGGGGCACATTGGAGGATTGTAGATACATTGGAAATAGTTGCTAGCTGCATCTTCTATCTCCTTACTAAAGTGCTGGTTTGCCCACACCTGAGAGAGGTCAGTCTGCTGAAAGGTGTCCGGATTCAGGCCTGGTATGCTGTTCTCCCTTGTGTCAGAAGGGTCACTGCTTAGTGCGGGCATCTCCGGACCAGAACCAATACCAGAGCCAGTGGCCAAACCTAGAGGACTAGGGAGGTTTGAGGAAAGGCTGCCGATGCCCCCAAGCGGTGTGCTGGGGTTGAGGTTGGGGTTGGAGAGAGGTGGGAAGGCCTTGCCATGAGAGACGCCTTTGAGGCTGCTGGTAATGGGAGCACGTCCCTTTGGCATCACCCCTAGTGATGGCTGAATGACTTTGTTCATTACATTACAAACACTCCCTGCACAAGACTGGTGCAAGCAGGCCAGCATTGTGTTCAACGTCTCATGGGGCAATTGGGTTCTTTTAGGCAGGTCCTTGTCTGGAGCCAGGCCCCCCATGATGGATGGGCAACGCCTCATTAGGAACATCACACAGGCTTGGAAAAAGGGCTTCCCATGCTCTCTAATTTTGTCAGTCAGCCATTTGTCAAGTTTGAGGTATTCACGGCAAGAGGAAAGTGCAGCAAGGTCAATAACAAAGGGAAGATTAGTACCATTCAGCAGCATGGATAGGGACTTCAAGTCCTGGGTCACATCCAGGATGCGAGACAGCTTGGCCTGGTCATACTGCTCCCCTCTCATGTACCACTCAGCCATTGAGTGCATGATTAGCTGGCGAATGCATTGGGACTGGCCCTGTCCGTACCAGGCATAGTGCAGGATGATGGAAGAGTTTGGATGGTTGCCCAGGAAGATGGGCATGAGGGTGGAGAGGAGCTCATGGCGGAGAGTGTGCCAGGAGGTGGAGATCTGCAGCAGTGCCAGCGCGAGCATGTCTGGACAATGCTTGATGGGAAAGCTGAACAACTGTTTGACCTGTTCATACTGCCCGAACTCAGACAGTCGCAACAGACTTTCCACCAGGTCCAGGCTCTTCCAGGCGGAAATCTCCCTATTATCGACTTCCGGTGGGGCCTTGAGTATGTCGATGGCCACTCTATGACAGGGGTAATCGGCAAAGCAAAACACCTCTGGGCTCATCAGGGAGTGCTGGATGAATAACAGCTGCCCCTCAGCATATTTCCATGGCCGATAAATGAGGTCAACAGGGAAAACCTCCATGCCCAGACCCCGTTGGATTCCACAGACCACCATCTTTAAACCCTTACTGTCCTGGATAATGAAACCAGGGTGATCCAACTCATAAGTCACCTCCTTGAAATTCAGATTGGGGTTCACTTCTCGAAACACATCAATGAGAACTTCAACATTCCAGGTGTGTGCCTGTGAGCTATCGTTGTTGTCCTTCCCATCACTCCAGATACAGCTTCCTGGAGCAGAGATGGACTGTAGTGGGATGCCATCAGCCAGTCCAGAGTGTGTGCGAGCCATCATGCTCAGAACTCTGGCCACCTGGCTAGCCGTCACCTCTCTCGCCCCATACTGAAGGATTATGTTTCGGCACTCGTCTAGACTTGCACAGAAACCATAGCCAACTTCCTGCATGAACTCTGCAAGAGAACCGTCCTCCTCGATCATTATGTTCTTAGCTAACTCTCCAGAGTCTGGCAGGATCCTTTCTATTAGAATGTCCCGTTTTTCAGGGTATAAAAGTGGTGCTAGCATCACGGGACAACGCTCCTGGGGAAGATATTTGCACAGTGTCATGAGAAAGATGTCAATCTGCTCTTGGTCTACACCGCTGGCTCCCTTCTGGCCAAAGAGTAGGAGCGAGAGGAACAGGTGCAAGATCTCTATGGAAATGTCCAGGAAGCCACCTTCCCGGTTGCCAAGATCTGCGTTGTCCACGTACGACTGCAGGAGAGCCGGGAGGTTCCGCTTTATGAATTGCAACGCAAAACCTCGTAGGTCTCTGTCGCAAGAATTCAACAAAGAAAGGCCAAACATCACCTCTTGGACCTTGCTGAACTTAAGAATTTTACTTAGCTGAGTAAATAAGTGTGCCGATGGCTTCAAACTCTTCTGGTAGCACAATGGATTGTCGATGGCGTAGCAGAGGGTAGAGATCAGATTTGGCTTTGAGATCAGCGACACACACTCCTGGATCAAAAACTGTATTTGATGGAAATCCTTGCCACTGTTTATGCGATCGTCACTAAAATCCACCTGTGAGAAGAGACAGCGTAGTAAATGCCTGTCTGCCTCAGGACCGTGCCAGTTCACAATATGCTGTATTTCCTGCTGACTGCCCGTGTAGTTTTTCTTTGTTAAATTGTCCACCAGGTAGCTGATATGAGACAAAGCCAGGGAGAGCGAGTCAAGAGTCATTTGCTTGGTTGGGGTGGAAGCAGGCGACCGAGCCTGGCACAGAATCACCCTTTAGGTCACTTCAGTGATAGGTTATTTCTGATTCCCCCCCAAAGGTGTGGAAAATGTTCTAATTTCCAAATGTCAACTCCCAGGTATAGCTTCTGGTGAAGTTCTAGTTCCTCAAGTTTAATATTACAAACTCAGCATGCTGCTTCCAAGAAAGTCATTTAGTTGCTCATTCATCCCTTCATGCAATCATGGGGTCAAAACCACGGGTCGCTGATGTATCTGGACTATTATTGACCATATGTGGCGATCCTCCAACTCTCCCAAGCTGATTGGTTTAAATACTTGCCCATATATAGCGATCCCCGAACTCTCACGGCGATTGGTCAAAACACTTTACCATATATGGAGATTCCCGTCAGCCAATCTGCTTCACAATCTCTGTGCGTGGATGTGTGTGTCTGTGTCCCTTTTATGGTCATATACGTCATTAATATGACGACATCGTACTGATATCATGCTTCAGACTACTGAACTCTTGATGTCAAAACCACACCACCAGGATTATGAAGATGTTTCCCCCTTTTCTTTGAATATCACATAATATATGAACTGTGTTCCAAAAATAATTTTCTTTTCCCCACGTTTTTGAAATATTTAACTTAAATTTAATATAATATATAATATTGTTTATGTCGGGTCCAAAACTGTTTCTTTTCAGGATTCAAATTCAAAAGTAGCAAAAGTAGCAGATCTACAAGCTCAAAACACGTCACTTCACGCCACGCTTCGAGCTTGTGGTTCTGCTACTTTTGATGTTTTCTTGTGACGCTGTAAGTGTGATCAAGTAGGGCATTAATTTACGAAAAAAGAAATATGGATATAGGAGGTTTCTGCAAAAAAGTAATCGAAAAAATACGGCCCCATCACGTATTAGGAGGGCAGGATGAGTCACCAGAACCAAGGACGGGTGTTTTTGGTGAATCTAACATGGTTAAAATGGAGTTTTAAGTTATAATGGGTTTGTATAGGAAGGGGGCGTGTCTGATAAAATGAATATCAAATATCTAAATACTGAATCAAGCAACTTAAAAACTGTCTGGGGGGCTCACAAAAGTGAAATATCCCTTTAAGTGGTTAATGATCTATAATTATAGCCCAATGGTGAGCATATGATTCTGAAAAGGGCCATCATGCATAATGAGTACTTTTACTTTTACTACTTTAAGCATATTTAAGACATTAAGGTGGCCCATTAAGACCTACTAGAACGCATCTGTGTCACTTTGGATTTCTTTGGCTATTCAAAAATAGCAGATATACTAGCTCATGAGTGCCGCGCTATGAGCTTGTAGATCTGCTATTTTTGAAAAATCTTGGCCTTTTTTTTTTTTTTTCAAAAAAACGTTAGGATTTAGAAAACATTTTTAAGAATCGCCTCAGGTCTTAATGGGTTAGGTAGGTTTTCGTATGCAGGACTTTTACTTGTATTACTAAGCATTTTTTATTTTTTTTAACTCTGTGACTGTCGTATTGCTACTTTCACTACAAACATGAGTACTTCTTCCACCACTGTATGGGAGAGCCGTGCAGTTCTGAGACCCCCATCTTGTTTGAATTGACCCCCTGTAAAGCGGTGTGGCATTGCTGTTGATGTGTGACTGTGTGTGATGGTGATATTTATGAGCGCTGACAGGCACCAGATTCCGTTCCCATCTGCCCAGCATCCAGGGTTAAGCTGGGGATGTCCAGAGGCTCTCACCAGGGAATCTTGCACTGACCATCACTTATACTTGAGGCCAAGACGCAACCTTTTAAAAAAAAAAAATGTTATTAAGTAAAAGTATCAATACTGCAATGCAGAAATACTCTGTTACAAGTAAAAGTCAGAAATTGAAGATCTACTTAAAGTACCAAAAGTTGAAAGTACTCATTATGCAGAATGTCCCATTTCAAACGTCCCATTTTCAAACTTATGAAATGTATAAAAAAAATCTTTAGAAAATAGCAGATCTACAAGCTCGCGTTGCTCGCGACGCGTTGCGTGAGCTTGTAGATTGTCTATTTTCAAATGGCTGAAATGTATACAGGGATGAAGTGGTTAATGTATGATTTGTAGTAATAATCAAAATCCACAAGTTCTCAAATAATTGTAGTGGTTAAAAGAACAACATTTGCCTTTGAGATGTAGTGGAGTAGAAGTAAAAGTACTGAAAATTGGAAATACTCCAGTAAAGTAAAACAATACCTCAAAATCGTACTTACTTGAGTAAATGTACTTAGTTACTTTACACCACTGCCCTTCTGTCTTGCTGTGCTGCGGTCAAACTCCACTGTTTTCACACAGCAGGACGGCCTGTGAAGTCTGTGTGTCTCTGGAGGAAAACAATGATTTACTTTTTGCACGAATCGGGGAAGTTTCGTGTCGTCTGTTGCCCTGCACTTTATGACAACCCTGTTCCGTTAAATGTTTTTATTTTCCTTAAATAACTGTTAAAAAAAAGCTCTGCATTCCCACAGTAATAATTGCTATCGTGTCTATAGAGTGTTTGTTCAGTAACAGAGGTCTCTACTAATATAGACTGAAGTCATTAAAGCGGGTCATGTTTGCTGCATGTTTGGAATTATTACAGCTGAAATCAATAATATATCAGTATTCCCATATTAAAGGTAGGGTAAGTGATTTGCTTTGGTTAAAATACGTGTTAAATAGCTCTATATTCTGATAGTAATCATTGCTATAGAGTGTTTGTTCAGTATTAGGAGTCTTCTTGTCTCTCCACCTCTTTATTAAACAGAAAATGCATTTTCGTTTCAGTTTCATTTCCAATTTTATCCAATCAGGACAGAGAACTCAATCAGGATACAGATTAAACAAGTGAAATTGGAAGTGATGACACCAAGACATGAGCAGACAAAATTGGAACTGGAACACTATACAAATTAAGCTTAAAAATGGGTACTTTCTCCTGATTGGCTGAGATTTTGACACCTACCGAAAAATGTATTTTCTGTTTATTAAAGAGCTGGAGAGACGGGGAGACTCCTGTTACTGAACAAACACTCTATAGCAATGATTACTATCAGAATATAGTATTTTAACCTTTTAACAAAATACTTTTTGTTTTAACCAAAAAATATCACTTACCCTACCTTTAACCTGCAGGCTGCATTAAGTGAAGGTGGGGGCCGCATGTGGGATGTGCCCCCGGACCACCGGTTGGCAGTTGCCCATGTTACGTCATAGAGCAGTGGTTTTCAACCAGTGGTCTGGGGACCACCAGTGGTCCTTGAGGGAGTTCCAGGGGGTCCCGAGCTAAATCATGGATAGGAACCAAATGGACCCTTATGGGTCTGTATCTCTGAAAGTGTACAAATGGAACCAAATGGACCCTAACGGGTCCATTTGGTTCCATTTGTACACTTTCAGAGTTAAGTTAACATTGATTTTACAATATAAATTGGGGTCCCAGAGATAGAGATGCCATTAAATGGGGGTATGTAGCCCTAATGCATGTTAAACTGGGGGTCCTTGAAATTAAAATGGTTGAAAATCACTGCTAGAGCCGTAAAAATAGTCTCTTATTGCGGGTCCCTGGCTTATCTTTTCAAATGGGGGTCCCTGGGCTAATGTGTGTCAATTTGGGGGTCCTTGACGCAAAAAAAGGTTGAAAACCACTGTCTTAGAGGATACAGGATAAACAAGTGAAATTGGAGGTGATGACACAAAGAAATGAGCGGACACAATTGGAAATGGAACACTATAAAATTTAAGCTGATGAATGGGTACTCTCTGCCGATTGGCACAAATTGCAGACCCACCCGAAAGTGCCTTTTCTGTTTGCTTAAAGAGACGGAGAGACGAGGAGGGCCCGGCAGATTTGAAAACCGTCCCATGTGTTTCCATTTCAAATATGCTGCTGGAGCCAATCGAAACAAAGCTAGGGGACAATGACTGGAAAATGAAACATCTATATGCCATCTTCTGGAAACCCAGGATTATAATACATCAGACTTATATAGCGTTATGTACATGATTAGACTGTTATGTCGCAGTCGCAGCCAATTTTGCCTGCCGTGTATTTGCTGCACTTTACACTAACTACCTCCGGGCGGCAGTGACAAACAAACTAACAAACAAATGAAATACAAGTGTTTGGACATTTCTACACTACATCAAACCAAAGCTAGACTCCAGTTCATACGTGATGAAGCTCTATCTTCTGATGCTTCTACAATCAAATTGATATATCTGGTTACTTTAACCCCTTAAACCCCATGCATCCTTATTGTGGGCAAAGCTTTCGCAGAAAATAGCAGCATCGACAAGCTCACAACGCTTGTTGATCTGCTATTTTCTGCGAAAGCCTTCCCCACAATAAGGATACTGGGGTTTAAGTGGTTAATCTCTCGGATGACAATCTACAGTGCAAAATCCTCAGTGTTGATTGAACTCTTGAAGTTTAAAAATGAGCATATCTAACTATATAAATGGCGAGCAACTTCCGCACCCTCGGTGTCCACACCCCACAGCTCTGTTATCGACTAAACAACGCACCGCCAGACCACATGTCGGCAACTGACTCGCCACGGCGGCCGCGCTGAAT
The DNA here is from genome assembly GCF_963454915.1 of Gymnoscopelus microlampas. Classification (NCBI taxonomy): domain Eukaryota; kingdom Metazoa; phylum Chordata; class Actinopteri; order Myctophiformes; family Myctophidae; genus Gymnoscopelus; species Gymnoscopelus microlampas. Next base: position 3,586,670 of record NC_139943.1, read on the forward strand.
TTACGCCTCGCGTAGGGGACATCTCACTGCTAACTACACCTTTTCCACCGCGCAACATAATTAATTCTACTCACCAAATGTCGGACAAAACGGAAGGGGAGGCAGCATCGTACCGTTTACCGTGCGCACGACCTCATCACCACAACAGCACGCAGCCGCTGCGGGGTTTTTTTCCTTTTTTTCCAAACTTTTTTTTTGGTCACCATTTTCTCCAGGCACCATTTCTGGTGTAACGTCGGGTGTTTCTTTTCACCAGCCAATCACCTTTCACGTTGCCACGTCCGTTGCCACGTCGCGCTGACGTACGCTAAACAAGCGCTGCCGTGCGCACAATGCAAACGAGCCCAAAGGCGCGCAAAAATAAGCCGACCATTGCTTAGACACAAAGTCAGACCTGGCAACGCAGCCTACGCCAATCATGTGTGAGAGATCTACAAGCTATGGGGCAGAGACGCCACCGTATCTTAGCAACAACTACAGCGCTCACTCTCATTGGTCGTGTCACGCTAAGAGCAGTCTCCAGACAATGGCATCGCAGACAGCTTGCTGTTACTGCTGTAGCCATCACAGGCAGTTGCAGCACGACGGACAGGGCGCTGTGATAGCTGCCATGTCGCTAACGCTAACCTGGTTGTCATGCCTGCAGCGGCTGTGCAATCACTTTGTCAACAATGCACGTTCGTGTGGTGAATGTCTATATTGCTGCTCAGTTCGTCCATTGTAGATGGTGTATGTTTGTGTGTGTCTTCTGGAGAACGATGTAGCTCCACAGCAACTACAGTAACTAACGTAATGGCAGGACCGCCCCGTGCAACGCATGTTATGCTGCATTATGGTCATGTAGTAATTTCAGATAATTTCGCTCCAATTAGAGCAGTGTTTATCAACCCTTTCACGCCGCCCCCCCCAAATACACGTACTTGATCTGGGACCCCCCCATTCTGTTTGCCTCCGTTCCACAAGTAAATATTGTGAAAATAGCCGATCTACAAGCTCGAAACGCCTCACGTTGACAGGCTTTGTAAGCTTGGAGATCGGCTATTTCCTACATGATTGCCTCTTTCTTACATTCTTTGCCAATGTGGCCCATGTTTTCATAGCATAGTTTAGTGACTACTTCTGTTGCAGAAATGGCCATTTCCTTTACTTTCGGTTTTTTTTTGGCTCCGCCAGGCCGAAAGGCATGGCGCAAGACTATGTTTCACCCCCTGTCCGTCCGTCTGTGATAGCCAATCTCTCACATCGTTGACTTGATCGCAGCAAAATAACAGCCCGATGTGGAGAGTCAGTGAGAGCTGGATAAACGACGTAAAATGTGTCAAAAGGAGTCTGTACGGCTGTCGATAAATGAACACATGACGTCGGTGGGAGAGGAGATATTGTGTCTTTTGGACAAACAGCAGCGTGGTGCTGATGTTTGTTGTGTGAAGCAGCTTAATGTCAGAGTGTTTGTGTTGGAGCGCCTCAGTGCGGCTGCAGAGTTCATGTGCAACCTCTTCCAGAGAGACACAGACACACTAGAAACTCTGCTGGGGAAAAAAAACACTGCTGGCCATTGACTTTCCTATGGACATTGATCTACACACTGCAGGTATATCTGCTACACACACAACATCAAACTACACACTGCAGGTATGATGCAGCGTTTGCATTACAGCCAGCATGCCAGCGTAGTTCCCATATGGTTTCAAGGTGGGCTAAACCATATGGACCCCATGTCAGCAATGTCAGCGGCATCCACTTCAGTCCCAACTGCGATGCCCATGCAGGCTATAAGTAGCTTCTACCTGGCCCTTAGGTGGGCCCCAACTAGCCATGTTTATGTGGGACCAAGGCGGGTCCTAACTGGCTTTGCCCATGCAGGCTTTAACTGGGTTCTACCTGGGCCCTAGGTGTACCCTAACCAACCACAGTGCAGTGCCCATCGCTCCAATTGTTGTGACGTCAGGGCTCTCAATACTGCACATTGGTGGAGGAGGAGGGGCCGCAGGGCGACCGCACACATCGCTGAACCAATGGTAGCCCACGGATGTTTCCTCTGTGGATTTACAATCTGCCCCTCTATGCCACATATCATCCGCACTACAGGGTCTTCACTGACCGAGCCACGGCCCCACTGACCCTCATGACGCTACGCCACTTAAACGTGCGGCAGCATGCGCTGGGTTGCCAGGTTTGCACAGCCTGCGCCAGAAACAAGCAACCACCTTCATGAAAAAAAAAAAAACACCAAAATGGTCCGCAATGTTCCAGGGGTGTCCCCGCGCGTCCCAACACTCCACAGGGGGTCAGTGGACCATCAGGGGGTCCGCGGACCCCCTGTGGACCCCCTGAAACATAACAAATATTATTTCTTCAAATTTTTTCCTTTTTCAAAAAAACTTTTCCACAGTTTCACTCCGGCGATTTGGGTCCCCCAATATACACACGGCCATGCTGGGCCCCGTGCGCGGCTGGGGTTGAGGGGGGCGTAGCCCCCCGAAACTCTAGTTACTGATAAACTGCACAGCGTCACACACGGTTCCAAGTGCAGCCACAATGACGGGCTTTAACCCTTTAAGACCTGAGGTTGATTCTAAGAATGCTTTCCAAATCAATAGTTCTCAAAGTGTTTCGTGTCGAGGACCCCCAAAATGATATAGATGTGGCCGTGGACCCCCATCTGAAAATGTTTTTTTGCCAGGGTACAGAGGCGGCTCTTCCATTAGGCAGAGTAGACATTTGCCTATGGCGCCGTTAGGCTGGGGGGGGGGCACCCACCAAGCCTAGATGTTGTTTTTAAGAATTGAAAAATATTTATTGGTGTATTTCTTAATAGAACACAAAATATAAAAAATAACTCAAATGTGTAGGTTTTAAGCATTTGAAAAACTAAATGTTTAGGTGCGCCCAAACAATGCACCCCTCTCTTTCATACGTATTTGGTTTCACCCAGCCATGTGTATCCAGACGGCTATGCTTTCAGTCTCAACAGTGTGGCAGACTCACGGAGGATTCAAAAATAGCAGATGTACAAGCTTGCAGTGCGTCACTTGGTGCCGTACTGTCAGCTTGTATATCTGCTATTTTTGAATATAGCCAACGCTGAAATTTAAAAAGGACACAGATACTTTCCCGGTTTTAATGGGTTAAATGCCTTGCTCAAGGACATCTGGATGGTAATTGTTGTGGGAAACTAAGGTTTTATTGACTCTCACACCCCCCCCCCCCCAAAGAAAAATCAAACTGACATAAACATTCATGCCACCCACGTGTGTCTTAAAGTAAACTGTAGTCATTGGTTATTACTATTATTAGTAACATTTCATCACACATTACACACACACACACACACACACACACACACACACACACACACACACACACACACACACACACACACACACACACACACACACACACACACACACACACACACACACACACACACATCATTCCTTCCAACTAGCATTAGGAATTCCCATGCATTCCCATGCATCTAACTCATTCACATACTGTAACTCCCCACGCTGCCAGCTGTCAGCTCGTAGGGCTATTTTGGGCTCTAGAGTTGGGGTGAAAAATGGTAAATAATAGTAAAAGTGCCATTCATAAAGTGTGTGTGTGTGTGTGTGTGTGTGTGTGTGTGTTTGTATTACTATACTTGCGAGGATCAAGTATAGTAGAATTTGAAGAAATATACATTGTGAGGACCGTTTTCCTCGTCCTCACAAGACAAATGGTTGTTTTATAGTTAAAAAAAACATTTTTTAGAGATACATTTACAATTAGAAAAACATTCAGGTCAGGATTAGACATTTAGGTGTCTTAGAGCTTAGGTTTAGGGATTGGAATTAGAGTTCAACATGATTTATACTTAGTTGTGCGCCAGTGTCATGCACCGAAAAACAG
>NC_139943.1:3593060-3660560 GCF_963454915.1 Gymnoscopelus microlampas
TGTATACATGTATTCAAAATTGTACTTAAGTACAATTTTGAGGTTGAGGTGGTTGTGCTTTACTTTCCAATTTCCAATGCTTTTACTTCTACTCCACTACATCTCAGAGGCAAATATTGTACTTTAACTCCACTACAATTATTTGAAAACTTTAGTTATTAGTTACTTTGTAGATTTTGATTATTATTACAAAACATACATTACAGCCCTGTACATCTCGGCCATTTGAAAATAGCCGATCTACAAGCTCACAATGCGTCGCGATGCGACGCATTGTGAGCTTGTAGATCTGCTATTTTCAAAAGATTGTTATACATTTGAAAACTTGAAATGGGACATTATGCGTAATGAGTCCTTTTACTTTTGGTACTTTAAGTACATTTTTATACCAATACTTTTGTACTTTTACGTAAATTACGCAAGTACATTTTGAATTCCGGACTTTTACTTGTAACAGAGTATTTCTATATTGCAGCATTGATACTTTTACTTAAGTAAAAACATTTGAGTACCTTTTCCACCACTGGTTGTGAAACACCAGCTGCTCTTCATTTATCAACCTGTAGCCAGTGGTGGATTCTTTTTTTTTTTTTTTACTTAAAGTAGCAATATCACAAAGTACCAGTGGTGAAAAGTAACTATGTACATTTACTCAAATAATACAAATCTACAAAGTAACTAAACTATCAAATAATTGTAGTGGAGTATTTACTCCACTGCAATTATTTGCAGTGGACACTCTGTTTAACAAACTATTGGCCCTATCTTGCACAGACGCCTTCTTAGGCCTTTTTCCATTACTTTGCAAAAGGTTTTAAAATAGTGAAAATAGACGATCTACATCTACGCGTTGTGAGCTTGTAGATCGGATATTTTCCACTATTTTAAGATGTTTTGCGAAATGATAAAACATGCCTAAGAAGTTTAGGCATAAGGTACTGTATGAAGTGTCAAAAAAAGGAAATAATCAAATAAAGTAAAAGTACCTCAAAATGGTATTTAAGTACAGTGCCTTGAGTAAATGTACTTAGTTACTTTCCATCACTGCCTACACACTACACTATCTCACCAGAAGCAGCAGCAGCTGTATGTCATTGGATTCAGTTCAACATTTCCTTCCAGGAAAGTTCAGCCTTCCAGGAATTCAGACCCCATGCAGGGTTTCTAGGAAACCACGATGTATGGATGTGGCGTACATGTATAAGCCTCACTCCAGTGGTGGAAGAAGTACTCAAGATATGTTACTTAAGTAAAAGTACTCAATACCACAATATTAAAATACTCTGTTACAAGTATAAAAGGCTTGTGTTCAAAATGTTTCTTGAGTAAAAAAAGTACAAAAGTATTGGCATCAAAATATACTTAAAGTACCAAAAATAAAAGTACTAAAATGTTTGAAAATAGCAGATCTACAAGCTCGCAACGCGTCGCGATGCGACGCGTTGCGAGCTTGTAGATCTGCTATTTTCAAATAGCCTATGTATAAAATAGGGCTGAAGTGGTTAATGTATGTTTTATGATATAATAGTTTATATCTGCAAATTACAACTAGTAACTAAAGTTTTAAAATAATTGTAGTGGAGTAAAAGTACAATATTTGCCTCTGAGATGTAGTAGAGTAGAAGTAAAAGTACAGAAAATTGGAAATACTCCAGTAAAGTAAAAATACCTCCAAGTTGTGCTTAAGTACATGTACTTAGTTACTTTACACCATTGCGTACATGTAAGCCTCACTCAAACAAATATAGCATGCTGCCGCTTGGGGAATTTGGGAAACCACAAACTTGCGTGTGTGTGTGTGTGTGTGTGTGTGTGTGTGTGTGTGTGTGTGTGTGTGTGTGTGTGTGTGTGTGTGTGTGTGTGTGTGTGTGTGTGTGCGTGCACTGTATATGTGAAACAGCTGGTGAAAAAAAGCACGCTCAGCAGTAGACCTCCTTTAAACAATAGATAAAAATATGCTACTAAGCTCTAAAGATATCCGTGTGGAGGTTGTTAATGTTTCCTCAGGGGACTCGTATTAAAAATGAGCAGTAAGTGATATTTGTTGTTAAAAGAAGTGATAAATAGCTCTATATATTCTGCTATATCATTGCTATAGAGTGTTTGTTCGGTAACAGAGGACTATAGCCTCTCTCTCTCCAGCTCTTTAGTAAACAGAAAATACATTTTCAGGTTGGGATAGCACTTTTATCCAGTCATGAGAGAGAACTTATGCAGAATATAGGATAAACAGGTGAAATTGGAAGTGATGTAACAATGAAATGAGGGAGGGAAACAATTTAACTGGAAATTGGTGAGGCTCCTAAAAATATATTTTATATTTACAGCATATTATTAAAGACTGACACTAAGTTCAGACTTAGCCTAGTTATAGCGTATAAACACATTCAATCCGGGAAAGTATCGGTGTCATTTTAGATTTCTTTGGCTATTCAAAAATAGCAGATCTACAAGCTCATAGCGCGGCACCGAGTGCCGCGCTATGAGCTTGTATATCTGCTATTTTGTACTGTTTTTTTTTTTTTAAAGCAAACAGTTGTAACTCAAATCTTTGCTCTGGGGGATTCTACAAATGTCTTCTAAATCCTACAGTAAAAAAAAACAAAACGTATGTACTGTACTGTACTGTACTGTACTGTACTGTACTGTACTGTGAGCACTGAGCAGGAATGAAAAGTTATAATGTTGACTAGGTTGACATGTTATTGTGAGGATGATTCACAGAGAACAATAGGACAGGAAGAGAGCGTGGAGGCAGGGTGATGTGGAAGCGGAACCTCAAAATTGCACTGACAATACTTGAGAAAATGTATATTTACTTTCCACTACTGGACAACAGCGAGTCCATTAGATTAATAGAGGAAATGGCAGTGGCCTGTTGGTCTTCTGATGGCTGGAAACCTCAGAACACTTCCAGCCATCATAAGACCAACAGGCCACTGGCATTTCCTCTATTAATCTAATGGACTCGCTGTTGTCCAGTAGTGGAAAGTAAATACACATTTTCTCAAGTATTGCCAGTGCAATTTTGAGGTACTTTTACTTTACTTAGTGGAGTATTTCCATTTCTTGATACTGTTCTACTCCAATACTGTACGTCTCAGAATCAAATCCTGTGCTTTTTTATTTTTACTCCACTACATTTATTTGACAGCCTTAGTTACTTTACAGATTGAGATTATTCATAATTAAAGGTAGGGTATTAAGTGATATTTTTGGGTTAAAACAAAAAGTATTCTGTTAAAAGGTTAAAGCACTATATTCTGATAGTAATCATTGCTATAGAGTGTTTGTTCAGTAACAGGAGTCTCCCCGTCTCTCCAGCTCTTTAATAAACAGAAAATACATTCCGGTAGGTGTCAAAATCTCAGCCAATCAGGAGAAAGCTTAATTTGTATAGTGTTCCAGTTCCAATTTTGTCTGCTCATTTCTTAGTGTCATCACTTCCAATTTCACTTGTTTAATCTATATCCTGATTGAGTTCTCTATCCTGATTGGATAAAATTGGAAATGAAACTGAAACTGAAACGAAAATGCATTTTCTGTTTAATAAAGAGGTGGAGAGACAAGGAGACTCCTTTAACTGAACAAACACTCTATAGCAATGATTACTATCAGAATATAGAGCTATTTAGCACTTATTTTAACCAAAGAAAATCACTTAACCTACCTTTAATTACATTATTTATCCAAAAAAATAAAATATATATTGTATATGGTATATGATTCTGAAATGGCCATTCTGCATAATCAGTACTTTTACTTTTGCTACTTCAAGTATGTCTTGATGCTAATATGTTGGTATGCAGGACTTTTACTTGTAAAAAAAATGTTGTTGTTTTTTTGTTGGTAATGCTAAGTCCAAAAGTTCTTCTTCCAGCACGGCCAATCACAACAATTCAGCAGAATGTTGAGTCTGTGTGTCTGGTCTGCTTTCCTCTCTGTCTGTGTCTGAGAGACTGATACTCTGTTGTAGAAACCTCACAAATACAACCCTTTCTCTAGCTGCAGGAAAACAGTGTGCTATTATAAATTATAAATATGCAATAATACTAGAAATACTAAGTGTGCCTGCAGCACGCTAAGTCTGTGCAACCTTGTGTTGGAGAGGTAGGGTGAAATAAATGAACGTATTGTTTTAACCAAGATTGTACAAACCTAGCTCTACAGACCTAGCTCATTCCCTAGCTCAGTGAAATGTTATGGACCCAAAATAGTGTCACTACGAAGTACCACCAATCGACTCCAAATGGCCTGAAACGTGCTCCTAACGTTTTTTTTGGTGGTAAATTTTGGCAGGGTAAAAAAAAAAGCAAATCATAGATAGCTTGAGCTTAATGTGTATTTTCAGATATTTAACCAAACCGTCAATACTTAGTAAACTTGACCTTTCGCTCTGTACTTGGTCTGCTCTTTTCTTCCCTCTACACCACCAAGCCTCCAGGCAGATCTACAAGATGGATAGATCTGCTATTTTTGGCTAAAGTTCTCCTCAGAATAGGGACGCTAGGGTTAATGATCCTATCACACAAATATTTGGCGCGCCCCCTGCAATAACTCTGAAGGACCCCCTAGGGGCCTCGGACCCCCTGCCGTACAGTACAAAGGGCTTTGGTTCCTGAGGAAGTTGGACTGCCTCACACACCTTTTGTCAGAAGCATGTGTCTTTGTTCTTGCTTTCATCTGACTTCCTCATTGATCATGTTTCTATGAATGAGAGATGACATCATATGATGGAGCGGCCAAACCTCAGAACCTGAGTACATGTCTCTGTGTTTGTCATGGAAAAAGAACCAGTGTTCCGTTTCGAGTGTTGATTTTGACAGCAAAAACGTTTTTTTCGTCATAGTTTTAGTCGACGAAAACAACACTGTGCCGCAGTGGTGCAACAAGTACTCAGATTTGTTACGTAAGTAAAAGTAGCAATATCGTAAGGTAGAAATACTCCGTCACTAGTTGAAGATCATGTATTGAAAATGTTACTTGAGTAAAAGTGAGAAAGTAGTTGCGTCAAAATGTACTTAAAGTAGGCTTAGCGTGAAAGTAGTCATACACACATTTATTTTTTAAGATAATTTCAAAATTTGTCAAATTTCCTTTTAAGAAAAAAAAATCAGTGGAGTTGAAGTATAAAGCAGGGGTCCTCAATGTTTTTCGGCCCAAGGACCCCCTAGCTGAGAGAGCAGGGACCCCCACTACATATTGTACTACATTGTGTTGCAGATTAAACTTTTTCATAGATTTCATTTAGCTTTGTTTGCCAGCACTGTCATCAGTGTATGTTGGATTCATGTCCATGTCCTGACATTTAACCACTTAAACCATCAATACCTAGTAAACGTGACCTTTCACCCTGTACTTGGCCTGCTCTTTTTCCCCCCTCTACACCAAGCCTCTTTACCGAAAATAGCCGATCTACAAGCTCACACAGATCTGCTATTTTTGGCTAAAGTTCTCTTCAGAATAGGGACTATACTATACAGTATATAGGGACGAAGTATCCGATCACACAAAGATTTGGCGCCTCCCCTGTAGTAACTCTGAGGACCCCCTAAAGGGGTCCCGGACCCCCTGTTGAAGACCCATGGTACTATAAACTATCAAAAAAGTAAAAGTACCTCAAAGTTGTACTGTACAGTATATATACTTAGTTACTTTCCACAACATATTTTGCATATCATCTAAAAATCCCACCTCCCACGTTGGCAGGTATTCCAGTGTGTTGCGTTGGTATTTGATTTCTAAATCACTATTTGAACGTTGCACACGTGTTTGTTTTCTTAATCTATTCAGTCTGTTCACCAAACCTCTGCACGGTGTTGTAATTGTGCTCACGGCTCGACTCCATCCCAGCATCTGTATAACATCTGCACCATAATCACTCTTATTAGGCTGTGTTTGTATATGGAGTCGTCCTTATCACATTATGTGTGTGTGTGTCCAGCGATACAGTAACGTACCACACACCTGTCCTGTCCTTTATCTCGATAACTTCTGACTCACATTAACCCTATAGAATGGCTGATATTCCACACCGTTGCATGCATGGAGTATCAGCCGTTCTATAGGGCTAGACTTGCATTATCTTCCGGCCACTTAACCCATTAAGACCGGGAACGCACCTGTGTCATTTTTAGATTTCTTTGGCTATTCAAAAATAGCCAGATACACAAGCTTGTAGTGCGGCACTTGGTGAGATCTGCTATTTTTGAAAAATCTTGACAATTTGTCCAAATCTTTTTTTTTAAAGCATCATTTCTAACTCAAATCTTTGTTTCTATATCAGTGGTTCTCAAACCTTTTCATGTCAAGGACCACCAAAATGTATTTGGCCGCGGACCCCCATCTCAAAATGTTTTTGTTCCAGGGACCCCCAGAAGCAAAGATTGTATTTTGATACCAATACCTTTGCACGTATTACTCAAGTAAAATTGTGTATATAGGCCTTTTACTTATAACACTATAGTATATTGAGTATATTGAGCGGTATCGCTACTTTTACTAACTGTATATGTAAAAGAATCTGAGTATTTCTTCCATCGCCCACATCACATTCCTCCTCCATCTAGAATGTTTTAGTCATATAGATTTTAGAGCTATAGTTTCTCATACTTCTCTTTTATCAGCTGGTTTATCATCATCTGATTATTATTCACGTCACGGTCAAACGGGTCCCTGTAGGGGGAACTTAAAGCAGGCCATATCTTATCTTATCTGCCCTTTGGAAAATGTCTGCTCCTTCTCCTAAATAAACCTTAAGAGAAACCAGCATGGAATCTTCAAAGACAAGAGGGCAAGGGGTGCCATCTCTGGGGGGGTCCCTCAGGGCTTACACCCTGACCCCTTCACACTTTGTCACAGTGCTGAAGGAAGTACTCACATTGTGTAAGTAATTGAAAAGTATAAGTAAAAGTATAGCTACGATGCTGTAGCTGTGCTGTCCAAAACTGCTACTTTTCAGGATACAAATTCGAAACGCGTTTTGATCTTGTAGATCTGATACTTTTGATGTTTTTGTGTGACGCTGTAGTATGATCAACAATGGCGTTAATTTACGAAAAAACACAAAAAGTTATAAAATAAGAGATTTTTAAAGAGGTTTCCCGACAGTAAAAGTACAAAAATACTGGCATCAAAATATACTCAAAGTGTCAAAGTAAAAGTACTAAAATGTTTCAAAAATGGTCGATCTGCAAGCTCACAATGCTGTCAAACAACTGCAGTGGGAGTTTAAAAAAGTACAATATTTGTTTTACGTATATATTTCAAGTATAAAAGCGCCTCAAACTTGTACGAGTAAAGGTACTTAGTTACTTAGTTTCCGCCGCTGCTTGGTCAAGGTCTGCTTATCTTGTCGTTTCCTCCTTCTCAGGTTCACTTCTCAGTGAGGTTGGGGGAGTCCGGAGTCATGTGGCGACTTTAGTTTACATAAGTAATTAATCTATACACAAATTATGTGTATATTTTTACATAAGACGATAAGAAAGATAACATGGAGTGGTGAGGGAAAACATGCCTTGTGAAACCCTTCAACTACATGAACCCTAGAGTACCGGTTCTCAAACTTTATATTAATAACTTTGTATGCCCCCGGACCCCCCCATCTGATTTTTTTTTGACCCCCAGAAGAGAAGATTTGGGGGGGGGGAAAGAAAGTAGAAAAAGAGTTAAAAAATAGCAGATGTATCTGATATTTTTGAACAGCCAACGTATAAAATATGGGAAAGGAGTTAGAATGATTGTGATGCTGTAATAACACATTTCGCTGGGGGACCCCCTGGTACCCCTCAAGGACCCCTGGGGGTCCCCGGACCCCACTTTGAGAACCACTGCCCCAGAGTCCCTATTCTGGGCATATAACAGGCCAACACGTTCGTCCAATAGAGCCGATCTACACAAGCTCAAAACCCATCATAATGTGATGGCTTTTGAGCTGGTAAGTTGGCTATTTTCAATAGATTTGGTGGGAAAACAACGAGGGGGGCCCTGTACAAACCCTTGGGGGACCCCGGTCAACGAAACAGTAGTATTCAGAATTCTGGCTTAACAAGTCTCAAATGAGCATATCTTCTAATAATAGTTTCAGATTTTCAATGAATGACATCACGTGGCACAAAGCATTGAACTGGATCACATACCGTATAGGGGTTTTCACAAGGTTAACTTCAAGCTATGAAAAATCAAGAGGCTAGCACCTTGTACGGTCACCTCTCACCAATGGGAGAAGATTTCAACACGTCATGTGATGCCGCGCGTGAGACCAAGGGGTCTGTTTGTGAGAAAAAAACACTTTTAAAACTCAGCACAATTCCTTCCGATCACACCCTCCCCCCAAACACAATGTTTGACATCCACTCCTGATTAATGGCACACACATACTGGAGCTATACAATCTGCTGTTTCCTCTGCACAGGAACTGATAGTGGATTGTGCACGACAACAAACACATACTGGGGTTTGGTTTGACATTCCATTATTCTCATAGAAACTACAAATAAATATGGAACAGTTTATGTTGACAGTAAGCTCTTAATTTGGAGCAGGATCGGCCGAGTTTGAAGTCGATCTGTCGGGCGGTTCTTCCGATACGCGAAGGACAGGTGCACTGACGCGCACCTACACAGAGATTATGTGAATTTATTGAAGGCCATTAGCTTTGAACTGGGACTTTTTTAATGTGGCAGCTTGATCAAAAGCTGTGACAAATATGTGGAGCTTCCTACGGAAGTCTGGATCTGCCACTGAGAAGAAATCATAAAAAATATCCAAATTGTGATTTCTTTTTTTCGTCACAATTCCAGCTTCATACATGCACAATTCATTTTTCCCAAGACAAAAGGCAATATAGTTGAAATTGTAAGAAAAAGCCTTCGGAATGATGGAGATAAAACCTTCTCTTTTTTGACAAGAAATAATTCTGAAGTCTGCAACGATCACTGACTCACCGTCACCATCTACTGTACCTGTAAAAATCGCTGCCAATCAAAGTTTATTAACGAAGAAACTATTTTCATGTATTTGAAGGAAGAAAATGGCTCAGCATCAGAAGTTCAGTCAGTGGGTGTTTGTAATGGGATTTGAGTATCAAACACATTTCCTTCAGAATCAACCCATATGGTTGACCGGAGTCGCTCAGGGCTCTACACCAGTGTCTTTTCTGTTATGGTGGGGGAAAGCTTTCGCTGAAAATAGCCGATCGACAAGCTCACAACGCGTCGCATTGCGACGCGTTGTGAGCTTGTCCATCGGCTATTTTCAGCGAAAGCTTTCTCCACAATAACAGAAAAACAGAAAGGACACTATAGCATAGAGCGCTGAGGGGGTTTAAGTGGTTAGAATAATAGTATCAAGTGGGGGTTGCCTAATAATGCATGTCACACTGGGGGGTGCTTGAAATGGAAAAAGGCTTGGGGTATCAGTGACGTACATGCGTTTACGCAGGATCCTCCAACCTTCCCCATGTTGTCATTAAAGTGAATTCCAACTAAACGAGTACAGTGACCTCTGTCTTAACCCATTAAGACCGGGAACGCATCTCTGTCATTTTAGATGCACTTTGGCTATTAAAAAATAGCAGATATACAAGCTCATAGCGCAGCACTCGGTGACGATTTTGAAAAATCGTGAAAATGTGTGCAAATCTTTGAATATATATATATATTTTAAACATTTCTAAAATATTTTGTTCCAGGGACCCCCCAGAAGCACAAGATTTGAGTTACAAATGTTCGCTTAAAAATATATATATTCAAAGATTTGCACAAATTGTTAACGATTTTTCAAAAATAGCACAAGTTCATAGCGCGGCACCAAGTGCCGTGCTATGAACTTGTGCTATTTTTGATGAGCTTGTATATCTGCTATTTTTGAATATATTTTTGATGAGCTTGGATATCTGCTATTTTTGCATATATTTTTGATGAGCTTGTATATCTGCTATTTTTGAATATATTTTTGATGAGCTTGTATATCTGCTATTTTTGAATATATTTTTGATGAGCTTGTATATCTGCTATTTTTTAATATATTTTTGATGAGCTTGTATATCCGCTATTTTTGCATATATTTTTGATGAGCTTGTATATCCGCTATATTTGAATAGCCAAAAATAAATCTAAAATGACACAGATGCGTTTCGTGGACTGAATGGGTTAAAGTCTGCACCGCCATGGTCCCCTGCATACACACAGGACATCACATGCAGGATGTGGGATTGTCTTTCCAATTAATTAGGATGCATTCTGTGCCAGAGGGGGGGGGGGGGGTACGTAAAAGCTGAGTGGGTAAGAGAGAGGATGTCTGGGAAACGGGAAGGTCACCAGTTTAGTTTGACCCTCAGCTCACCACGTCTTCGTGTGGAAGTGTCCCTGATGCCGTGGCCTCCTTCACTCTCAGAACACATTTCGGGGATGTTCTCGCATCCCGCCGAGATGTTGTATAGCTGTATGGGGACGATAATGTAATGGTATCGCGGAGAAATTTATGGTGAAATAGGCTCTATGCACAGCAGCCGTATTGGAAAGAAATTGGGCCTCATCTTACTTCCTTCGTGTTACCAATGATACTAATGGGCTCTGTTCCATTCTGGTCAGGGTGCTGATATCGTGCATGTTGGCTCACTAGAAACACTCCATTTTGCTTCCCAAATGGCCCCTTATGGTGGGCGTGTAACTCTGAGAGTGTACAAATGGAACCAAATGGACCTGTAAGGGTCCATTTGGTTCCATTTGTACACTCTCAGAGTTATGGGGGTCCTTGAAAATAAGACAACCACTATGCCACACTAAATGGAACAGAGCCTTAATTAGTATCATTAAGTAACACCTGTGAAGGAAGTAAGGAAGGGGCCCAATTCATTCACAAACACGCGTTATAAAACAGACCTGTAAAGAGCACACTCTTATTTCACTCTACACTCTTCCGGGGACCACCAGTGGTCCTTGGGGGGGTACCAGGGGGTCCCCAGCAAAATTAGTTAACATAGCCTCAGAATCATTTTAACCACTTAGCCTTGGCTATTCAAAAATAGCAGATATACAAGCTCATAGCGCGGCACCGAGTGCCGCGCTATGAGCTTGTATATCTGCTATTTGTGGGCCACTGCTATTTGTGGGCATATCTTTTGAATATAATTATTTTTTAAAGAGAACATTTATAGCTCAAATCTTTGCTTCTGGGGGTCCCTGGCACAAAACATTTTCAGATGGGGGTCCGTGGCCAAATGTATATCAATGTAGGGGTCCTTGGCATGAAAAAGGTTGAAAACCACTGCTCTGCACAAACAATAGCAGATCTACTGTAGATCGGCTATTTTTGACGAACGTTCCCCCCAGAATAGGGATGCTGGGTGTTTGTTCAGGTTGACAAAAGTGACATTTTAAGCTTTAAGCATATTTTTATTATTGCGATAATATCGTTAATCGCAATTATTTTTGCCACAATAATCGTGACATGTCATTTTCATATCGTCCAGTTGTAACTGCCCGCCTGGTCGTCTCAACCGGCCAAAATATTCACGTCTCCCCACTGTTCCACTCCCTCCATTGACTTTGACTCCCAGTACAAAACACTGATGTTGGCCTACAAAGCAACCCCCCCCCCCCATACCTTTTAAACACCTGATCCAACCCTATACAACCCCTCCCTGGCCCCCACCACAGGGGCAGCTGTACATGTTTGGAGGAGACAGACCCAGGATATCTTTGTACTTATCTGGTTTCACTAAACCCTAACGACCACAATCACACTTAATCGCTCACACCAACTCCAACTCGCGCTTATCAACTCATTAAGATAACAACCCAGGTCTTCCCAAGCTTATTACCACAGTAGTGTATAGAGGATATGCGCATGCTTAAAGTGAATGGCACATCGAGTGGCAAATCGAGTGGCAAAGCAACATGCAAAGTGAGTTTAACATTGTTTAATGTTGTTTAATGCAATCAGATATGACTTTTCTGTTTGGATGCATGGGCTGTCAAGGCCAGAAAGTAGTTTTTTGACACTCAGTAGGCATTCCTGCATAACTTCCGGGTTTGATGATGATGTCACACGCATATCCTCTATTCACAATTTAAACGGAGGCACAGTGGTTGTTGCATAAACTACCAAATCGCAAACATGGACAATTCCACTGGCGGCAGATTTCACAGACAAAGAACAAACTAGTATTATAGATAAATATTGACAATTCAAAGACATGTTCCAGACTAAAAACAACACAGTTGGATAGCAGGACAGCTGGCAAAAATAAGAACCACTGACAGTGAGCATGCATAAGTTCTCTAGTCTAGACAAGGAGTTTTCAACGTTTTCAGGCCAAGGACCCCCTAGCTGAGAGAGAGATGATCCAGGGACCCCCTACTCTATATTGTATAAAATTGTGTTTCATATTAAAGTTTGTTTTTACTTAGTCTGCTATTTTTTCCCTCTACACCTATAGCCTCTTTGCCAAAAATAGCCGATCTACAAGCTCTGTAGATCGGCTATTTTCGGCTAATGTTCCCCTCAGAAAAGGAATTCTAGGGTTGAAGTGGTTAATGTAAAAAAAACTAAATCCTATCACACAAAGATTTGGCGGACCCCCTATAGTAGCTCTGAGGACCCCCTAGGGGTCCCGGACCCCCTGTTGAAGACCCCTGGTCTAGACTCTAATGACCATCGCCCCAATCAAGTTATAACCACTGTCAACCTGGCGTCCCTGGACATTTAAAAGAAAACATGAGATCACGTAGATAAGGTTTCATAAGCTTTCTTAGACATACAGTAACGACGCATTCTGACAGTAAGTACCACATGATTGGCACGTCTAATGCTAAACAGAGCGGTTGCTAGGTAGAGTAACCTGAGACGTCCATCAAAGCCCTGCGGCGTAATTGCCTCCAAACACCCAATCACAGCGCCCGATCAAAGAAAGCACCCCAACGGTCCAGTGTCTGTCAAGTGCACCCCATCACCCCTCGCCCCCCCATCGCCCCCCCTCACCCCCCTCGCCCCCTCACCCCTCGCCCCCCCCCCTCCCCCCCTCACCCCTCGTCACGTTTTCTCTCAGAGGATGACAACGCTGTGGTTCTCAAAGTGGAGTCTGGGGGCCCCCCAGGGGTCCTTAAGTGGATACCCAGATGGTCCCCAGCAAAATGAGGAACAGTTTACCAGTGGTGTAAAGTAACTAAGTACATTTACTGTACTTCAGTACAATTTCTGAGGTACTTTTACTTTAATGGAGTATTTCCAATCGTCTATACTTTTACTTCTACTCCACTACATCTCAGGGGCAAATATTGTACTTTTACTCCACTACAATTATTTGAAAGCTTTGCAGTTTTTTTTCCCCATAAATCAGTGCTATTAAACACCCCTTTACGTCTGTGTGTTGATTAAAAACATATTGAACCAATGAAAAGTATTTAAAAACGCTTCTGACAAAAGCAGCTAACTCCATTGGATCCTCAAACGTTCAGCTAAACCAGCTAACTCCACCAAAGGGTGGAGTTAGCTGGTTTAGCTGAACGTTTGAGCTTGGAGGTCCATTCAGCTGTTCTTATCATAAGGATGAACACTGAACCACTGAGCCACTGCACCGGGCTAATCTGATAAGGCTAATTAAGGTCTTGTTCAGCCTCATTTAACACACAATCACACAAAAAAATGTCCCCTCCGCCCATGTGTTTTTTTTTATGATCTATAGCTGCCATGAAGCACGTCCGCTTGCTCCTTTCTTTCTGCCTGGTAGTAGAGGGCGATGCAGTGGTGTAAAGTAACTAAGTAAAGTTACTCAATTACTGTACTCAAGTACACTTTTGAGGATTTTTTTTACAATTTTCTGTACTTTTACTTCTACTCCATTATATCTCCGAGGCAAATATTATACTTTTTACTCCACTACAATTATTTGACAGCTTTAGTTACTATATTATCACAAAACATACATTAACCACTTCAGCCCTATATGTATGTATATATATTTCGACCATTTGGAAATAGCAGATCTACAAGCTCACAATGCGTCGCGATGCGACGCATTGTGAGCTTGTAGATCTGCTATTTCCAAAAGATTTTGTATACATTTTGAACTTGTGAAATGAGACATTCTGCACAATGAGTACTTTTACTTTTGGTACATTAAGTATATTTTGATGCCAATACTTTTGTACTTTTACTCAAGCAAATTTTGATTACCGGACTTTTACTTGTAACAGAGTATTTCTACACTGCAGTATTGATACTTTTACTTAAGTAAAAGATGTGAGTATACTTTTTCCACCACTGGGCCGGAGGTGGGGGGGGTTAGTGTCAGAGGTCACAGATAAGGGCCGCAGTAGTGGAGGGGAAATGGGGGGGGGGGGTCAAAGTTGTTGTGAGGACCTCAGCGGGGACCCCTTCCTCACTGTGTGTGTGTGTGTGTGTGTGTGCGTGTGTGTGTGTGTGTGTGTGTGTGTGTGTGTGTGTGTGTGTGTGTGTGTGTGTGTGTGTGTGTGTGTGTGTGTGTGTGTGTGTGTGTGTGTGTGTGTGTGTGTGTGTGTGCGCCATGGTCTTTGTGTCCACTTAGCTGGGGTCAGGGTTTCCAGGAATGACTTGTTTTTCCACTCACTGTAATTACTCTCAGCGTACACACACACGTACACACACGTACACACACACACACACACACACACGTACACACACGTACACACACACACACACACACACACATACACACACACACACACACACACACACACACACACACACATCGTTGCCGTCGAGCAGAAACATCTTTATCTCCACAATGTCCATTTTTGTGTTTTCTTCGGAAATGAACGTCCTACTCGATCGTACTACAGTGTCACACACAAGCATCAACAGTAGCAGATCTACAAGCTCTCGAGCTTGTAGATCTGCTACTGTTGCTGTTTGTGTTTTGTTTTTAATCCTGAAAAGTAACAGTTGTGAACAACACACACACACACACACACACACACACACACACACACACACACACACACACACACAATAAAAGCCACACAGTCACAAGAACAAGATTTACATAAATCACTTATATTTACAGATAATATTCGCCATCAAAAAAGTGCCTTTCTATGTACAGTACACGTAGGATGTGTGTATTATATATATATAAACCTATAAACATATGAATAAACAACGAGACCTTTTTAACCCCCACAATACATTTCATTATAATGTATTCACCATGTTGTGGTGTTTTCTTTGTGTTGCCACTAGTGCAGCTTGACACATATTTGTTTATATTTACAGTTTGCGTGTTACTGCACAGCACATACTCTATAGCACAGTGGTTCTCAACCTTTTCAGGTTGCGACCCCCCCCCCCCCCCCAAAAAAAAATAATCATATTTAAACTGGGGAGTGGGGACCCCCAACCCTGACAAGCACTTGGAATTGTAGGAATTGAGGCGTTTACATTTAGTTTGACTCGGTTCCCACAGATACATATTGTGAAAATAGCCGATCTACAAGCTCACAACGCGAGGCGTTGTGAGCTTGTAGATCGGCTATTTTCACAATGTTTGCCTCTTTCTTATATGACTTGACAATTTGGCCGATGTTTGACCAGCTTTTATAGTATTGTTTGTTGACTATACTTTTGATGCAGAAAAAGGTCATTTTTTTCTTGTCTTTTTGTTGGGGTATTAAAAAGGTCTTACAAGTCCTTAAATTCTCACTTCACTGTCATTCTGGGGGACCCCTGTCCCGACCCACAGGTTGAGAACCACTGCTCTAGCATTAAGAGATGAGGGGCCAGGTGCACCACCTCACACTAAGTTCAAACTTAGTCTATTTATAGCTTAAATGGCTTTAAAAAACCCATTTGGACCAGGAAAGTATCTGTGTCATTTTTAGATTTATTTGGCTATTCAAAAATAGCAGATCTACAAGCTCATAGCGCGGCACTTTTAGAAAAATCTTGAAAATGTGTACAAATCTTTAAATATATATTTATTTATTTTTAACATTTGTAACATATTTTTGTTCCAGGGACCCCCAGAAGCAAAGATTTGAGTTAAGATTTGCACACATTTTCACGATTTTTCAAAAATAGCAGATCTACAAACTCATAGCGCGGCACTCGGTGCCGCGGCACTCGGTGCCGCGCTATGAGCTTGTATATCTGCTATTTTTTAATAGCCAAAGAAACCTAAAAATGACACAGATGCGTCCCCGGATTGAATTGGTTAAACTATAACTAGGCTAAGTTTGAACTCAGTGTGAGATGGTGCAACTGACTCCAGGTGTAGATGGAGGTTACAGCGGTAACTCGGGTCGTTCATACAGGAATAGAGGGGTTTTAAGTGGTTTAATGTACAACAAGGTCTTCAGCTTCTGGAGTCCCTCATGAAGTCAAAACACACACAGCCTCCACAGAGCAGGAACCTCAGGAAGCGCTTTGACGCAGTGTGTGTGGAATGTGAGGGCTTTTCCCCCTGCGTACTGTGTGTGTGTGTGTGTGTGTGTGTGTGTGTGTGTGTGTGTGTGTGTGTGTGTAACCTTGCATTACTATTCTTGTGAGGGGCAAATAAAGGGGGGGGGGGCCCCGCCGAGACTGATCGGACTGATTCCTATAAAGATATGTATGGATACACGGCACGCAATGTACTCATTTATATACAGCATCGCTGTTGTCGGGCAGAAACCTTGTATCTCTACATTTAAACTATTCATCCTTTCTGTCGGGTGTAAACCTCATGTGTCCAAAACGGTTACTTTTCAGGATTCAAATTCAAAAACGGCAAAAGTAGCAGATCTACAAGTTTCGAGCTTGTAGATCTGCTACTTTTGATGCTTTTGTGTGAGGCTGTAGGGTGATCAAGCGGGGTGTTAATTTACAAAAAAAAACACAAACCCAAACAAAATAGAATATGGAGATAATTTCTGCCCGACAGCAACAATATGTTTTTTGTTGTAGATCAGTGGTTTTCAACCTTTTTCATGCCAAGGACCCCTAAATTGATATGTATTTGGCTGCGGACCCCCATCTGAAAATGTTTTGTGCCAGGGGACCCCCATAAGCAGAGATTTGAGTTAAAAAATGTTCACTTTAAAAACATATATATAATCAAAGATATACACTAATTTTCAAGAATTTCAAGACTATTCAAAAATAGCAGATCTACAAGCTCATAGCGCGGCACCGAGTGCCGCGCTATGAGCTTGTATATCTGCTATTTTTTAATAGCCAAAGCTAAGTGGTTAAAAATTATTATGACACTATGTTAACTAATTTAGCTGGGGACCCCCTGGTACCCCCTCAAGGACCACTGGTGGTCCCCGGACCACTGGTTGAAAACCACTGTTGTAGATGAATGTCCTACTTCCACGTTCAAGAGTGTCTCAGCAAAGTAGCAAAAAACGCTGATCTACAAGCTTGTAGATCACGCACTAACACACACGTACACACTTCCCATGCTTGCTGATTTATGGAAATATAGTAAATCTTTCAAATTGGGGGCTGGGTTCAGAGTGATTTCAGCAATAGGAACTCCCAAATGAAATCCATTTGGCTACAGCCCTGGTTTCGGCTATTAATCTAAACCAGTGCTTCCCAAACGTTTTAGCTCGAGACCCAAAAGAGAAACTTGATGTCTCCCTGGGACCCAAACTAGTGATGATAGTGATCGTGTAGATCGGCTATTATCACAAGTATTTTTTTTTTCACGGAATTTCATGGAATTTCTTAGATTTAGATCCAAACATGGGGTCCCCGACCCAGTGCTTGGGAAACACTTTGATCTAAACTGATTGCAGAAACCTAAATGATCAACATAAAGAGACGGATGTAAAAGAATAAATATCCGCGAACAACAACATATATTTTCTGTGGCAATATATATATATATATATATACACAGTATGTTAAAACACATTAACATTCCTCATAACAGCTTTTCAGTGTTCACAATATTGTCCTTAAACTTTGTTACATTTTAGGCGGCTTAATCTGCCTCGTGTGTGTGTGTGTGTGTGTGTGTGTGTGTGTGTGTGTGTGTGTGTGTGTGTGTGTGTGTGTGTGTGTGTGTGTGTGTGTGTGTGTGTGTGTGTGTGTGTGTGTGTGTGTGTGTGTGTGTGTGTGTGTGTGTGTGTGCGCGTGCGCACGCTCACACATCTGAGTCACATTTCAGTAGTGTCCATTTTTAACCACTTGAACCTATAAGCATCCATGTTCTGGGGGTTAAGATTAGC
This sequence comes from Gymnoscopelus microlampas, assembly GCF_963454915.1. Classification (NCBI taxonomy): domain Eukaryota; kingdom Metazoa; phylum Chordata; class Actinopteri; order Myctophiformes; family Myctophidae; genus Gymnoscopelus; species Gymnoscopelus microlampas. The sequence goes on from NC_139943.1 coordinate 3,611,258, forward strand.
CGATTTAGAGCTTGTAGATCGGTTATTTTTCATTACATTCCATTTTGCTTACATTCCAAAGTCTCAAAGAGCCAGCCATTGGGCACATCAGTGGATTGTCCATGCATTGTTACAGAGAAACTCGCCTTTAGCCAAGCGCGGTGTGAATTGGCCTCTTTTCACACCTGGCAAATCTGGCACAACAATGGGGGTGGGGGGGGGGGCATACTTTACAGCATTGGTTCTTAAAGTGGGGACCCCCAGGGGTCCTTGAGGGAGTTCCAGGGGGTCCCCAGCTTTAAATGATGGATAGTCAGGAACCCTTATGGGTCTGTAAATCTGAGAGTGTACAAATGTGTACACTCTCAGAGTTAAATTAACATTGATTTTACAATATAAATTGGGGTCCTAGAGATAGAAATGTCATTAAATGGGGGTCCGTAGCCTATAATGCATGTCAAACTGGGGGTCCTAAAATGGTTGAGAATCACTGCTAGAGCCGTATGGGGGTCCATGGCATTATCTTTTCAAATGGTGGTCCGCGCAGGGCTAATAAGTGTCAATTTCGGGGTCTTTGACATGAAGAAGGTTGAGAACCACTGCTTTTACAGGGAAAGATCAGGAAAAGTGAAGAAAAGCGGTCAGATTGTCATCGTGTCCCGTAGTGGCGTGCACAGACATTTTGAGGGGCAGGTGCTCAAGTAAATTATACTTTTTTTTGTTTACTTGGTCTGCTCTTTTTTCCCTCTACACCTATAGCCTCTTTGCCAAAAATAGCCGATCTACAAGCCCACAACGCCTCGCAGCGCGAGGCGTTGTGGGCTTGTAGATCTGCTATTTTTGGCTAAAGTTCTCCTCAGAAAAGGAATGCTAGGTTTCGAGTGGTTATGGTAAAAAGAAAAATCATATCACATAAAGATTTGGCGGACCCCCTGTAGTAACTCTGAGGACCCCCTAGGGGTCCCGGACCCCCTGTTGAAGACCCCTGGTGTAAACTGAAGAAAAAAACGTTTTTTTTCCTTTTTTTTCAAAAGGGCACTTCTGGTCAAGAGGGCAAAGGGCAGGTGCTCTAGCACCACCTAGAGTCTATCTGTGCACGTCCCTGGTGTCCCGTACAGTATATATTCCCGTTTCAAAGTTTTCACTCATTCCGCCTGTATGGACGGAATGGAGGACTTGGGAGAGTGATTGTCCAGCTCTCTCCAGGTGCCCGAGGAGCACGTGGGGCTGGTCCGGTTGGTGGTCATTCTGGTCAACAGCGTGGTGGTCCTCCTGAGGCTGCTGTCCGAGTCCTCCTTCTTGATGAAGTCCTGGTTGATGCGACGGCAGCACAGGTGGAGGCAGTGGGTGAAGTCCTGGAGGAGGTGGCCGCTGAAGATCATGTAGATCCAGGGGTTGCAGCAGCTGTTGAGGCTGGCCAGCAGCGCGGAGAGAGTGACCGCCGTGTTCTCTGACTCTGAGATGGAGAGAGAGAGAGAGAGAGGCGAGAGGAAGAGGTGTCATTTTAAGGATAAAAAAAAAGAAATAGCAGATCTACAAGCTCGTAGCGCGGCACTCGGTGCCGCGCTATGAGCTTGTAGATCTGCTATTTTTGAATAGCCCCAACACCCAAAGTTTCTGGAGAAAAAATAAATAAAAATCAAACGCTTTCAAGATTTTTCTAAAATGTTCAAAAATAGCAGATATACAAGCTTGTCGATCTGCTATTTTTGACGTATAAATGGATGAAGTAGATAAAATGATTGTGATGCTATGTTAACTACTTTAGCTGGGGGACCCCCTGGTACACCCCCCCCCCCATGGACTTCACTTTGAGAACCACTGAAATAGGGCTGCAAAAATAACTATTTTTATTTTTTTATAAAATTCAAGTTGAAATTATTGTGACGCTATGTTAACTAATTTCGCTGGGGACCCCCTGGTACCGGACCACTGGTGGTCCCCGGACCACTGGTTGAGAACCGCTGTTATAGTAGTTATACGCACAGAAAGGGGAGGAGTCAAACCGAGTTCCTGTTTCTACACGAAAAAGGAGGTGGTGCCCCCAGATGGTGAATGGGTTCCCAGATTGCTCTTATTTGTATTCATTAAAGGGGACACACCATGAATTTCCTTTTTTTTTGGGGGGGGGGGGGGTATTTTTTGGGCTCCCCAGTGTCTCTTGTACCCCAAACATTTTTTTTTTTTAAACATTCAGTCATTCATTCTCATTTCAGAGATTTTCAGAATGGGCGTGTCTGAACAGGCCATCTCAGAATGGCAATGTTGCTTACATCACTTGCATTTCTGCCCATGTATTTTGACAGACAGAATTGCTCAGTAGCACCCCTCTGCCCAACAGGACGTTTTGGTATTGCAGCTGAAAGTGCTTTATAAGCCTGAGAGAAGTTAGTTGGAATGAGTATATCTGAGGCTTGATTTAGGCTCAAACCTTTTGAAAAACGTTTGAGGGACATACACAATATGATATCAAATCTTATTATTATTTTTTAAATTCATGCTGTAGCCCCTTTAAACGTCCAGTTTATCGCAAACATTCATACCCAACCACTCACCATCCCACTGGAAGTTGTCATCCCACACCGACCACATCTGCACGATGAAGAACGGCGCCCAGCACACGATGTACGCCAGGACGATCACGACGGTCATCTTGACCGTCCTCAGCTTGGCTCTGGATATGGTGGTGACGCTGCTGACCGAATTCTTCCCGATCAGCCGGTTCTTGGCGGCTCCGGCGGTGGCGGCGGCTCCTCCTCCCGCCCCCGCGGGCGGCGTTTTCCTGGTCTTGTACTTGATGTTCTTCCAGATGCTGTGGCAGATGAAGCCGTAGCACAGCATCAGGACGGCCACGGGGACGAGGAAGATGCCCACGGTGATCCAGGTGATGTAGGCCTTCACCCCCCACGGCCCCACGAAGTGGCCCCAGCAGTCGTAGACCTCGGAGCCGTGCTTGACCTCGCTGAGGGAGAAGATGAAGTACTGGGGCGTGCTGAGCGCCAGGCTGCACAGCCAGGTGGAGATGATCATGATGTAGGAGCGCCTGGTGGACTGCTGCAGGGTCTTCAGAGGGTGGCAGATGGCGATGTAGCGGTCCAGCGTCATCATCACCATCATGTAGGTGGAGGCGAACATCCCCATCACCTGCAGAGGGTGTGTGTGTGTGGAGGACGGTTACTCAAGTCGTGCGACATTGTGCAATAATACAGGTTGGTCTTCCCTCTCAGAGAGGAGAAATAGGCACTGGTATCAGTTTATTTTTAAAGGGTCTACACCATGAATTTTAAAAAAATATATATATATTTGATATCATATTGTTTATGTCCCTCAAACGTTTTTCAAAAGGTTTGAGCCTAAATCAAGCCTCAGATATACTCATTCCGACTAACTTCTCTCTGGCTTATAAAGCACTTTCACCTGCAATACCACATTGTCCTGTTTGGCACGGGGCGCTATTGAGCCAGTTTGTATTCATGTTATCTCCTGGTTCTGTGTGGAAAAAGTAAATAAATAAATAAATAAGACAACAATTTTTTTGGGTTGAAACTGAAAAACGGGAGGTATTGTACCCTGACGTGACGTCACGTCAGGGTGCAAATCAGTTTGGTCTGTTTTGAGACCAATTTACAGAAAACCCCAGATTTGCTGTGAAAGCCTGAGTGTTCAAACTGGGGTATTTTTGGGGATAGAAGAGAGGTAGGGGAGACCAAAAACACACAAAAAGTGTTCAAATTCATGGTGTAGTCCCTTTAAGGCTATATTGATGGGAAGTTACCATGTATCACACTGCTGTTAAAGAGTGGGTAAATAGCACAACAGCACAGTAGAAAGTACTCATTATGCAGAAGGTCCCATTTCACAAGTTTTCAAATGTATACAAATCTTTTGAAAATAGCAGATCTACAAGCTTGTGAGCTAGTGAGCTTGTAGATCAGCTATTTTCAAATGGCCGAAATGTATATATAGGGCTAAAGTGGGTAATGTATGTTTTGATATTGATCAAAATCTACAAAGTAACTAGTAACTAAAGTTTTCAAATAATTGTAGTGGAGTAAAAGCCTCTGATATGTAGTGGAGTAGAAGTAAAAGTACTGAAAATTGGAAATATTAACACTCCTCATTAACAAAATAAATATCACTTACCCTACCGTTTAAGATTGAGTTGTAGTGATCAGTTCTAAATCAATATATTCCAGGTTAATAGTAATAGCCCATGCAGTCAGTCCTACTGCTGATGTACCCAACCTTTAAGATTGAGTTGGTGATTATAGTTCTAAATCGATATATTCCAGGTTAATTGCCCATGCAGTCCTAGTGGTTTTCAACCAGTGGTCTGTGGACCATCAGTGGTCCTTGGGGGGGGGGGGGGGGTACCAGGGGGTCCCCAGCAAAATCAGTTAACATTGCGTCAGAATCATTTTAACCACTTAGTTTTGGCTATTCAAAAATAGCAGATATACAAGCTCATAGCGCGGCACTCGGTGCTTGTAGATCTGCTATTTTTTTTGAAAAACCTTGAAAAAGTGTGCATAATCTTTGAATATTAATATTTTTTTAAAGCAAAAATTAACTGATATCTTTGCTTCTGGCGGTCCCTGGCACAAAACATTTTCAAATGGTGGTCCGCAGCCTAAATGTATATCAATTTAAGGGGTCCTTGGCATGAAAAAAGGTTGAAAACCACTGCTATAGGCTACACTGACGCAGACAGAGCCTATACCTGCAGGTGTTTGACTATCCTGCAGAGGAAGTCCGGTCCGTAGAAGCGGTAGGTGATCTCCCAGCACAGCTGGGGCAGAACCTGGAAGAAGGCGACCACCAGGTCGGCCAGGCTGAGGTGCTTGATGAACAGATGCATGCGGGAAGCCTTCTTCTTGGTGTGATACATGGCCAGAAGCACGCTCACGTTCCCCACCACGGCCACCACGAAGCTGACGCTGAGCACGGTGATCTCCAGCTTGGCCACCTCCTCGTTCCGGGCGAACGGGTCCGTCGTGGTGGCGGCACTGCTGGCGTTGGAGTTGGAGTTGTTGACCAACTCGGCCTGGAGGACGGTGTAGTTGTTGTCGTCGGCGGGAGGAGAAGTCCACGTCGTCATGGTGACCGTGGTGGGGCTGAACATCACGGACTGGTTGAGGAGTCCGTTTAGGAGCAGAGCGCGCGGTTAGGAGGACTGCTGTGCATGGCGCGGCAACAATCCTCCCTTTTACGCGCTGCGGTAACGTGAGCCGTCTCTCGCGAAACCCCCCCGCGCCAGCAGCAGCGCCGTGCTCCAAGCGCTGTGTTGTGTCTCTCTCTTATCTCTCTCTTTCTCTGTCTCTCTCTCTGTGTGTGTGTGTGTGTGTGTGTGTGTGTGTGTGTGTGTGTGTGTGTGTGTGTGTGTGTGTGTGTGTGTGTGTGTGTGTGTGTGTGTGCGTGTGTGTGTGTGTGTGTGTGTGGGGAAACAACCTGCCTTAAACACACAGGAGACCCAGCTCTCTCTCCTCTCTCTCTGTCTGCTGTAGAGACTGTGTCACAGCCTTTTAAAGTCGAGTCAGATTTCACAGAGCGTGTGCGTAATGTGGACACACGGCCAGAGCCAGCCAGCAGTTGCCATGTCGGGCTTGTTATAAGCGACTTTGGGGCTGCTTTTTCTTTGATCGATTGAATACTTTATTTAGAAGTTTGCAGAGAGAAAAAGCACATGGATGTAGGCTACAGTTTAAAATACACGGTCAGCTGAAAAGGAAGAAAAGACAAAAAACAAAGAAGCCTTTTGGCTTGATTCAATAGGGGTCCTCACATACTCAATTCATAAGAAGAAGTTAAGTTGCTGTAAAGTTGCTTGTAAATATTGGTGGTTGTGTTTTTTTTGGGGGTGTGGGGGGGGGGGTTGTTAGTGTAGTTGAATATTTAGGGCTTGCTTCCACATTTTTTTTTAATTATTATTTAAACCGGTGGTCCTCAAATATTTTTCATGAAAGTGTTTTGAGCTAGGGCTAATTTGTGTTAATTTGTGTTGTTAGAATGTTTAAAAAAAAAATAATCCAAATATCCACATTTTATTGCAAGGGTTTTTGAAAATAGCAGATCTACAAGCTCACGACGCGTTGTGAGCTTGTAGAGCGGCTATTTTCAAATAGCCGATGCATATAATGTTTAAAGTGCTCATGTGGCCTAATAATAATAAGTTGCTTCTTTTGGGCTTGTTTTCCTAGACCTTGCTGCTTATTTCTCTCACAAAATATGGCAACGCTGAAGCCAGCCCCCTAGTGCTCAAACAGCCAGTGAGGATGTGTGAAGCGGACCCAACCCCCCCCCAATCACACACACACACACACACACACACACACACACACACACACACACACACACACACACACACACACACACACACACACACACACACACACACACACACACCACCACCACCATGACTACACTGTCAACATAGTAATTTCCCCCACCCCCCCTGCTAAATAAACATAAGACAGTTATCTTTAAATGGTCTAGACAAGGAGGACCCCTTAGCTGAGAGAGAGAGATGAAGCAGGGGCCCCCAACCCCACTACATATTGGATGTTAAATGTGTGTTTTCAGACATTTAAGACTTAAACCCTCAATGCTTTGTAAACTTGCCCTTTTGGCTCAGTACTTGGTCCGCTCTTTTTCCCTTCTAAACCAAACACCTCTTTGCCGAAAATAGCCGATATACAAGCTCACAACAACCACAATGTTCCCCCCAGAATAAGGATGCGAGGGTTCAAGTGGTTAATGTAAAAAATAAAAAATAAAAAAGTCCCTATGGCGGCCCCCCTGCAGTATCTCTGAGAACCCCCTAGGGGCCCGGACTCCCCGTTGAAGACCCCTGAGTCTAGAGACCATTGGTTCTCAAACTTTTTCATGTCATGACCCACAAATTAATGTTTTTGGCCACAGACAGGACCCCCATCCTAAAATGTGTTGTGCCAGGGACCTCCATACAACACTTGTGTTGTTTCAAAAATATTCATAATTTTTCATTTTACATTTCTTTGGCTATTCAAAAATAGCAGTGCCGCGCTATGAGCTTGTAGATCTGCTATTTCTGAAAAATCGTGAAAATTATTTTTTTTATACTGTTTTCCGAAAAACTGTTAGGATTTAGAATTTTTTTTAGAAGCGGCCTCAGGTCTTAATGGGTTAATCTTTCGCAGACACCTTCATGTTCTGTATATTGTGGATTTTGCATTCCTGAGGGTTTACCGAACACATTAATGAAGTAGTTGTCATGGGCCTAACTTTTGCTGCTGTATTAGCTTCAAAGTTTCTAAAATGTCTATGAAAATAATTTGAAAATTCTACGACATGCCCAAAATTAGCATGCCAGGTTGAAAGTGGTTACTGAATGTGTCTATATCAGTGGCTCTCAAAGTGGGGACCTCTAGGGGTCCTTGAGGGGGTTCCAGGGGGTCCCCAGCAAAAGTAGTTAACATAGCATCACAGTCATTTGAACCACTTTATCTATTTATACGTTGGCTGTTGAAGATAGATGGGGGTCCGTGGCCAAAAACATATCAATTTGCTGGTCGTTGACATGAAAAAGTTTGAGAACCACTGCTCTATATAACATGTGTGTCACATGTTGAAGAAACAGCCATGGATTGAGATTCACTCCTCTGCGATTTGCAAAAAAAAAAAACAAGTTGAGTGGTGGAGAAAATAAATGATGTCTAAAATAACTGCATTGTGACTGCTAGCGGGTGGCAATTGCCACATCCCCTGGGACAAAGAATGTCCCCCCTGCTGCTGACAGCGTTTCTGTGCAAATTGAAAGTCTGTCTCGAGAGATTAAACTAATAATAACATTCAGACAAAATGAATGTGTGTAATTTTGTTTGTCTGTTATCTCAAGACAGACTTTCAATTTGCTCTGCAGGCCTGTCAGCAACATGGCTGTTTAGTTGTGCCTTATCACTGAAGTGACATGTAAAATACCCAAACGCAACAAAAACCATGCTAGAGACACACCCACGCACACACACACGCACACACGCACGGCTCTACACAAAACAAGAGAATTGCTGTAAACAAAACACACAAGACTGCCTATTAAGTTGTTCATCAAAGCCACTTTTTTTTTGTCTCATCAGTGTGAGGGTTATTCACTTTATTATTTTCTTGTCCAACACACCGAAACTACAAACACTTTTATGTAAGGGATAATTGTCGCCGCGCCGGTAGTTGTTGAGAAATAACACAATGGAAACGCTGAGGGGTTTAATGATCCTGCTTATTACACGGCAACTTAATAACTAAATTAATACATTGACCCAAAAGTAACAACAAAACGAAGTATTTCCTTGCTTACGGTAATGAAAGTGTTACATATTGCGCTGGCCGTCCGGCCATGCAGCTAACACGGTCGCCTCGGAAAACAAGGAAGTGTTGATCAAATAGAATACATTTTCGGTTATTGCATCGTCTATTTCTCGCTTAAAACGTTTTCAAAAACATTATTGAGAGCAACGTTTAGTTGTAAATGACATGGTGTGTTTGTTTACATGGTTGTCATGTTGGATACAGCATAAATTTCAAGCAGCGCAGCGGGTGCTCTGTAGCCGTGTGTAGCCAGACTATATCACTGCGTGGATATGAGTCTGGTGCCTCTATGAGGAAGTTTTTTCTTTCCAAGGTGGCGGGATCAACACAATGGCTCTGTACGCAATTGGTTAGACCTACAACCAACTACCAATCACAGTCTCCCATATTTTAATACTGGGCCCTGATTGGTTACCCACGTCTTCTGGAGCAGGAAATGGATTCTCTATGGAGACCCAAATCTCAGAGTGCAATTTATTTTTGCACTCGCAGATTCGTCTGGTCCCAGGCTAGGTGCTCTGAGTCTTTGATTAGACAGCGGTCTGCTATTGAGCTCATTGGTCGTTATTAAAAAATAACACACAGCTGAATTCAGCGACCGACCGATCAGAATCAAGCATTCAACCAAGCCGTGTAATAAATCAAAATAAAACATCGGAAAAATATCTTCCAACACCAAGTTTGCACTGAGGTGAGAGAGTGACGATCAACAACTGTCTGTCTGGCGCGCAGCATTCTGCATTCTCTATCTGTTACACTGAAAGTACAACTCCCTGCAACTGTGATGTCACATGACATTTATGACGTTTATGGTGTAAGTAGCAATACCACAATGTACTGTACACAATACTCTGTTACACATGTTTCAACTATAATGACCAATACAGGGATCTCAAGTTGTTGAAATATAAGTCTATCAAACTTTTGGAGAAAAACAAATGGGTCAAAACATGGGTAATCTGTGGTCTAGTGCTCTTCAAGATTGTGATTGCATCTGACACAAAAAATCAGGCATACTGTAGTAGGTCAGGCTCTTATAGATAACAGTATCTTACACTGCCATGAGGAGGGACACTTAGCTCTCTCTCTCTCTCTCTCTCTCTCTCTCTCTCTCTCTCTCTCTCTCTCTCTCTCATTATGCATACATTCGCATTCATATAAACATCTACTATACCAGGGGTCTTCAACAGGGGGTCCGGGACCCCTAGGGGGTCCTCAGAGTTACTACAGGGGGTCCGCCAAATCTTTGTGTGATAGGATTTTGTATTTTACCTTAACCACTTGAACCCTACCATCCCTTTTCTGAGGAGAACTTTGGCCAAAAAATAGCAGATCTACAAGCTCACAACGCCTCGCGCTGCGAGGCGCTGAGAGCTTGTAGATCGGCTATTTTTGGCAAAGAGGCTATAGGTGTAGAGGGGAAAAAAGAGCAGACCACGTAAACAAAAAATGTTGAATCTGAAACACAATTTTATACGATATTGAGGGGCTCCCTGCTTCATCTCTCTCTCAGCTAGGGGGTCCTTGGCCTGAAAACGTTGAAGACCCCTGTACTGTACTACATCTTACTATATTCCCTATGCACTAAACTCATTCTAGTGTCATGACTCTCTCTCTCTCTCTCTCTCTCTCTCTCTCTCTCTCTCTCTCTCTCTCTGCTAGCTCGGCCGTCCCTCCAGTGTCCTCCATTGGACATTATTTGCTAGTCCAGACATGTCCAAAGTCCGTCCCGGGGGCCACTCGTGGCACAAGGGCACATGTTATATGGCCCCTCCGGCTTCTGTCCTAAAATGTGTTATTTATGGCCCAGTGGCCCACCAGTATAGTCTATGTGAAATTCATACATTGAAGTTTCGGAGTGACTCGGAATGAAATGAACCTGCACAGATAGGCTATTTCTCAGGCCTGGCTCTCACAGTTAAAACAATCGTTTTTGTGGCTGCCTTATGCCTTACGTGAGGCATAAGGCTGTTTCAATTCATTCCCTATGGAAGTCACATGGTTTGCTGTTTTATGCGTGCCTCACGGCTCTCTGGCTTTACCCCCCCCCCCCCCCACCTCCCCTAAGGCAAGTCAGCCTTATCAAACCACGTGACTTCCATAGGGAACTAGAAACAGTGCTCCTCGGAGCACAGGTCTCCGCCAGGTCAGGTACGTTATTGTGGCCTCCTGGTGGCGCTATAATAGGGCAATGTGAAAAGGGTGCCATTTATTCTTAGGCCTTTCTCGGCAATCGGACGCTGCATTCATGATTTGAGGCTTTTTCTTCCAAACATGTGTTTTGCTAAATTAGACCTGCTGGTGGCGCTATAACAGGCCAATGTGAAAAGGGTGGCATTTCTTCCTGGGCCTAGTGGGAATGTGCGTGTGAAATTTCACGGAAATTGCAAGCTGCGTGCATAATTTGGGGCATTTTGTTCAAAACGGACCAATCCTGCAAACTTTAGAAGCCAACCTTAGCCAATCAGGATGGAATATGGGAAATCGGGCAGATCCGTGTTGATCACATGACTAAAGAGATACTGTGTACCAATTTGCATGACGTTTGGAGGACGGACGGACGGACGGACAGGGGGTAAAACATACTGGCCCTCATTTATCAACGCAGCGTATAAACCGCCGTATATTTTTCCATATATTCGGCGTACACCAACGTCGAAGTCACATTTATCAACGCATCCTACACGGCTGAAACGAGCGTCATTTAAATAACACGCCCCATAAATATTCTCAAAACGCCCCGATTTTACGACATGAAGACGAACCAGAATACGACCAAAGACATGAAAAGCCAATAAGAAACAGCCCCCCCCCCCCCCCCCCGCTGGCCTCGCCGCACACGCACACGCCTCTCTCGCTCGCTCTCTCTCTCTCTCTCTCTCACACACACACACACACACACACACACACACACACACACACACACACACACACACACACACACACACACACACACACACACACACGCCCGTAGCGTATTGTCACGTAGGCTTGTAGCCTACATGAATGACATATTATGATACCAATCACATCGGCATGAATGGAATACTTTTGTAGATTAATGTATTTAACCCATACCGAGCAGTGCGCGTTCGAGTTACACTAAAATAAAGCCCTCATGTAGGCTATTCCCATTTCCCAGTGAGACTCGGACCGTCGGACGGGCGAGTCCCGTCCCGCTCCGCATTAATGAGAGATAGCCTGGAGAGAACATTAATGAATGAAGGCTGGTGTGTGTTGGACCATGGGTTAAATGTCTGATCTCCCGGTGGCCATGAAAATATAACAGCAGCACCGCCTGTTAGACCGGTGCTCGCGCAGAAGAGTGCTCTCGCAGAAAACGCCCGTATATTTTGAAAATAGCAGATCTACAAGCTCACAACGCGTTGCTGGCTTGTGAGCTTGTAGATCTGCTATTTTCAATACAGACAGATCTACAATCTTATCTGAATGACTGTTAAAGCAGTTTGTTTAAATTACTTTATAAAATGTTATATTTTCACAGGGATTATTTATTAGTGTAGATATACAGATTTATGAGTGGATTAGGTGTCCAATGCCTCTCAGACAGTCAAACAATGCTGCTCCGCAGGTCTAGGATGGAATAAACGGGTGCAGCCAACGTCAACAACTGGTCCCGACCAGACGTGAGATCTCAGCGTACCGTAGGATAAAGCCCACGTCAGGATATATTGATAAATGCCGAAAATTGCGGTGAAAACGCCGTACGCCCATTATTTGGGCTGCACCGCGTTGATAAATGAGGGCCAGTGTCTCGCCAGACAATGAGTTGAAACGGCCTTATGCCTCACGTAAGGCATAAGGCAGTGACAAAACGATCGTTTTAACTGTGTGAGCCAGGCCTCAGTACAATTTGTAACGATTCTTAACTGCTTGTTCCTGTGTCGTTTCATTCTCGACATGCAGTGTAGTAAAAAAGTAGTCGTAAAAAATGTCAGTCCATGACCTGGTCAAGTGTGTCTTACGTGTAAAAAAAAAAAAAATCATTATTTCAACACGGCAGTTGGAAGCCAGCAGCTGTTGAGCTAATTGGAAGCATGTGGTGATTGTAAGAATAGCGTTATCTTTATTGGTCATCAGTGCGACACTGTCCTGGACTCTGGTCCATCCTCAGTCATATCCGATGCTCTGCAGATAGACCAGGCCAAACAGGAAGTTAAGCCCCAAATATCCTGCTGAGGACTACTACTGGATGTAATTATAGGAGTTTTTTCCCCTGTTTTTCCACTGTCATCAGCTGGCTGCTAGGTAGAAGTACTCAGATTGTGGACTTTTTGTCTCTGCGATGTAGTGGAGAATAAGTATAAAACATTACAATACTTGAGTAAATGTTATATCACTAGAGCTGCAGACTTCTGATGAGTAGCAGTTAACGTCATGACCTATGACCTTACTGTTTCTACCCATCAGGGGGCAAGCAAGCATGAGAAACAGGAAATGGGTTTAGTGTCTGTTTTTGTTATAATAGTGTGTTGTGTGTGAGGGTTTGTACCAATACAAGAACAGTCCATACAACAACCTAGTCGGACCCGGTCAAATCCGCCGACCTCGAAGCGGTCGGCACCAGGTATTTCCCAAACTTAACCTACGTAAAACTATGGCTACGCGAGGCTACATTTGACCGCTCTCAGTCGTTGTTCTAGTTAAAGGGATCATTTGCATTTCACTGTCAGCTCGAAACCTGGCAAAGCGAACTCTCCCCTCTAAATAAAATAAAAATGACAACTGTGTTTATAATAACTCCAACCCGAACCCATAAACCCAACCTCTAAATGTCGTGTTTCGTCTGAGTCAGGCGAGTGTTCACGGACCACAATGGAAATGAGCCTTTGGCTATTTTTTTTCCTCGTCCATTTGCCTCTTATTGTTTTTTTTACTTGTTGTACTTCTGTACTTACAAAAGAATTGTCAATAAAATATTCGATCAATCAATGAAAATGTTTGGAAAAAATACAATAGGGTTTAAAGGGTTTAAACTGTCCTTTTGGTCCGATGCGACGCGTTGTGAGCCTGTAGGTTTACTGTTAGAAATGGCAAAAAATAAAATGCCATTCATAAAGTCGCCGACCGAAAATGTTTGTCCTCTCAAATCAGACTGTGTGTGTGTGTGTGTGTGTGTGTGTGTGTGTGTGTGTGTGTGTGTGTGTGTGTGTGTGTGTGTGTGTGTGTGTGTGTGTGTGTGTGCGTGCGCGCGTCGAGCTAATCTCACAAACCAGACAGTGGAGTGATATCAGCCCCAAATATCTTGCACAGCGACAGCATGACTTACTGTAGTACCTCCCCCGTTTCACCACATATGTTTGATATATTTTAAATCTATCTATCTATCCATTTTTCCTAATGGAAGTCACTGGCGCTCAGACTGGGCTGAAACACACATTTAGAGTCATACGTCATTATGACGTCATCATTATTTACCGGTGTACTTTAACCCATTAAGACCTGAGGCCATTCTTAAAAAATGTTTTCTAAATCCTACAGTTTTTTGAAAAAAAAGAGGACATTTTTATTTTATTTTTTTAAATAGCAGATCTACAAGTTCATAGCGCGGCACTCGGTGCCGCGCTATGAGCTTGTAGATCTGCTATTTTTGAATAGCCAAAGAAATCTAAAGTGACACGGATGCGTTCCAACTTCCAGGTCTTAATGGGTTAATGTCTATAAAGTTTAATAAAAGAATATAATTGAATATTGATGGGAAAGACTTTGTACCAATCACAGCCCTGCCTGCAGTACATCTGAAACGGCAGTGAGTCAAATCGATTGATGGAATATGTTGAATCCATCCAATTTATATGCATCGAGCTGCATATAAATTGCAAATTAACGAGCGCTCTGGGGGAAACGGAGGAGGAGGCACTTTACTCCACTCTAACCACCTGTAATGATCAGTTGTGGACAACAAAAGAGCCGTGTTGCAAAAATGATGACTTTTAAGTTGTGCAAGCATGAAAAGTAGATAGCATAAGAGAAGACACATCCTCCTTTGCTGTGGAGAGGACTATACTTTCCAAGGTCTGCTTACTACTTTTAGTATATCTTAGGTAAAACCTTACCTTATCTTGACCTTATCTTAGTTGTTTTTGCACAATAGATTGACCTCACAAAATTGCATTTTGGCTTCTTGTACCTTCAATGTAAATATGTCAGGCTGGCCCCTTGGTCCCAAACTGTTACTTTTCAGGAAATGGAGAAAAAAAAAGAACCTAGAGTGTCTATTCGAAAATAGCAGATCTACTTGTAGATCTGCTATTTTCGCTACTTTTTGCGACAAAGTAGGGCATTGGTTCTCAAAGTGTGGTCTGGGGACCCCCAGGGGTCCTTGGGTAGGTTCCAGGGGGCCCTCAGCTAAATGTGTTAATCTAGCATCGCAATCATTTTAACCGCTTTAACCTTTTTATACTATTCAAAAATAGCTATTCAAAAATAACAGATATTCAAGCGCACATCGCGTCACTTCATGCCGTGCTATGAGCTTGTAGATCTGCTATTTTTCTAAAATCTTGAACATTAGTGACTTTTTTTTTTAACACATATATATTTTTATAAGCAAACATTTTAATACAAATCTTTGCTTCTGGGGGTCCCTGGCACAACAGGTTTTCAGATGGGGGTCCACGGGCCAAATATATATATATCGATTTGGGGGTCCCTGGCATGAAAAAGTAGGGCATTCATTTATGAAGAAAAAAAGAAGGTCAAAAGTTGCTACATGGAGATACAAGGTTTCTGACTAACGACTAACAGGAACAATATCAACCCTAGGGCTGTAATAACAGATCAGCCTGTCCCGCCATCAGTCCCGCAACAAAAAAAAAAAAGAGGAAAGAAATAGTACAGGAACACAAACATGAACTAAAGCCAACGCTGGCCTAGGGGTCAGTGGTTCTCAAAGTGGGGTCCGGGGACCCCCAGGGGTCCTTGAGGGAGTTGTAGGGGGTCCCCGGAAAAAAATAAGGAACAGTTTGACCACTAAAAACACCTATTCCATGAAATAGCGACAATAGCTGATCTACATTGTTGTGAGATTGTAATGTAGATCGCCTATTTTCACTATATTTGAAATAGGGCTTAATTGGTTAAAGGTGGGGTTATAGTTATATGTTTTGGTTAACACAAAAAAAAGTTAAAAAATTAAGCACCATATTGTGATAGTAATCATTGCTATAGAGTGTTTGTTCAGTAACAGGGAGTCTCCGTGTCTCTCCAGCTCTTTAATGAACACAAAATGCATTTTCAGGTAGGTGACACATTTTCAGCCAATCAGGAGAGAGTACCCAAATAGTTCCAGTTCCAATTGTGTCTGATCATTTCTTAGTGTCATCGCTTCCAATTTCACTTGTTTAATCTGTATCCTGTGTGAGTTCTCTATCCTGATTGGATAAAAATGATATCCCGACCTGAAAATGCATTTTCTGTTTATTAAAGAGCTGGAGAGACATGGAGCCTCCTGTTACCGAACAAACACTCTATAGCAATGATTACTATCAGAATATACAGCTATTTAACACTTGTAGTGGAGTGAAATGTACAATATTTGTCTTTGCACTGTACAGTAGTGGAGTGAAAAGTGTCCAAGTATCCAAAAATACATATACTCGAGTAAAGTACAGATACGCCAAAACATTTACTTAAGTACTGTAAAGTACTCAAATAAATGTACTTGGTTGCTGTCTGTCCACCACAGCGTTTATGTAAGGTTCTTCTGTAGGTTTATGGTTGTGTTAATTTGCCCCCAGGCGATACGAGTGTCTCAGCAAACACATTATTATGGTTTATAACCTCATGGAGCCGCGCCCGGTGCATGTGGGCTGTTGCGCAAGACGTGAGAACGACCTCTTTTATTTGACTGTGGTGGTCTATATGTCTGTAGCCCAGTGGTTCTCAAAGTGAGGTCCGAGGACCCCCAGGGGTCCTTTGGGGGGGGGGGGGGTTCCAGGGGGTCCCCCATGCTATATATTTGTTATAATACAGCATCAATATCTGAAAAACGTATGTTTCTATATCAGTGGTGCTCAAACTTTTTCATGTCAAGGACCCCCAAAATGATATGTAATTTTGTTCCAGGGACCCCCCAGAAGCAAAGATCTAACCGTGTTAGATTCATTGAAAACACACGTCCTTGGTTCTGGTGACTGATACTGGCCATCTAATATGTGAGGAGAACGTGTTTTTTCATTCATTTGTTTGGGACATTTTAAAAATGTGAATTAAAAAAAGCTTGTAGATCTGCTATTTTCAGAAAATCTTGAAACATGTTGAATCATTTTTTTAAACATTTTAACAGAAATCTTGTACGGGGGGTCCCTGGCAGAAACATATTTTCAGATGGGGGGGGTCGGCGGCCAAATACATTTTCATTGGTGACTGTGAGTCCTTGATTGATTGGTGTACTTTATTTAGTAAGACATGAGAAACAGTCATAGGCGGCGGGTGAGCTTGACAATTGGGCAGGCTGGAGGTCTCGCACGCGGGCGCCGAAATCCGGTTTCTGGGCGGATTATGTTAGTTTCTTTTTGGTTTTTGGTTACTTTATTTCGGTTATAGGGTTAGGGTAGGGTTATTTAATTCTTATTTTTGCCTGATTTTACTGATTTATTATCAAAAAATTACTAAATAATGCTGCGCACATATATTATATATCATTTGCACAATTCCCAGAATTTCCCAGCATAACATTTGGGAAGGCTTAGCCTACCCTAGCCTTCATTACCTGCCGCCTATGGAAACAGTACATGGAAGTACAAATTCACAATACAAGGTCTACTAAACTGGATCGCTCATAAAGCACTATAAGCTTGTTTAAAATGTGTTCCCACGCACACAAATCATGATGACATGTTTTCATCATGATAATCTAAGACATGAGAGACTATAGGTTGCTGTGAAAATGTGGTGAAAAGACCTGCCTTTTTTTTTTCTCTCTTATTACTTAAGTCCTCTCCATGCTTCTAACCCTGCAGTGGACTTTATATGATTAGTATTTAAGAGACGGCAAGCGCATAAAAAAAATGTGAACAAACAACCGTTGTGGTAATAAAAACGTATTAAACAGCAACAGAACAGCATTACCCCTGGGTCAAACTCTATGAAGAGGGCTGTATTATTCTATAGGTCAATTGCATTTAATACTCTTCCATGTGATGTCCCGGGCATCGCTCACACCTCCTCCCTCTCCTGTCCTTTTCCTGCACTTTGAACCACCGCGCATCTGTGTCATTTTCGATTTTATCTATAACCATTATTTCTATACTTCGGCTATTAAAAAATAGCAGATCTACAAGCTCATAGCGCGGCACAGAGTGCCGCGCTATGAGCTTGTAGATCTGCTATTCTTTTTTTTTAAATCTTGAACGTCTTTGAATACATATACATTTTTTTAAGCGAACTTTTGTAACTCGAATCTTTGCTTCTGGAGATCACTGGAACAGCATATTTTACAAATGTTTGCTTTAAAAATAATATATATTCAGAGATTTGCAACAAAATTCACGATTTTTCAAAAATAGCAGATCTACAAGCTCATAGCGCTACACTCGGTGCCGCGCTATGAGCTTGTAGATCTGCTATTTTTGAATAGCCAAAGAAAGTAAAAATTACGCACTGCTGCTATATAAAAGATACTGTGAAGTTGCTTACATAAGAAGTAATGTGGCAGCTACTGAAAAGATGCTGTTGGTGTATAAAATATACCAAGATCATAAATAATGCACGTGTACATACGCTGATATCTGGATATTTTTTTACGATTTTATTATTATTATTATTTGTAATATTACCTATGCTGCTGCATTGTCTGAAGGAAGCCGCACAACATTAAGTTTTACTCTTACTGTACCTGTACACAAGATGTAACAAGAAAGCACAAGCTTTGAACTCAAAAGAAAGGGCCGTTTTAAAGGGAAAATGGGTTATATTCCTGTTGTTTGTTTCTTTTTAAAATCTATGTTCTTATGTTATTAATGACTTGTGATATGCTTCTTTGACTATTAGTCAAAGAAGCATATAAGCGAACCCCAAAATTGAGCCAGATATTGAATATTCCCTCGTTTAAAACCTTTGACTCCAACATCTTAACAAAATGAAATAAGAATGTTGACTCTGGCTTTGTCCAATGTTCCAATGCTGATTCTGGAAGGTTATGCAAATTCGGGCATATCATCCTAATTCCTAATTTGCATATTGCAATATACAATTTCAGAAAACTTGTAATACAATAAATCATTGTCTTCATGTAAGTAATCAACTGGGGAAGTTTCATTATGATAACTATTTTTTAAAATGTTGTGATTTTTTTTCACCTGTCATGTACGTATGGGGAAAATAACGAAATGTGTGATAACTATGAAAAAGCTACTCCTGTGGAAATGTTATCATATATGTATTTACTTATATTGACCCTATGAACAATTTAATATAGGTATGGTTTTGCCCACTCTTTCGGTAATGAAATCTTGTCTGGCTCATGGACTATATGTTTTGTAATACATTGAGAATGCAATGTTCTCTCTTTTTGTAGATATAATTGTTAATGTATGTTGTTGTCTTGGACGCCAGCAAGCTGCTGTTCAGACGGCGGTTAATGGGTTTTCTGTCCCAAATAAACAAATAAACAAATTGGAGAACAGAACAGAACAGAACAGAACAGCCAAATGACATGTTTAGTCTGAGTGCTGCCGTTGTTGGCAATCACTCAGTGATTGCTCTGCAATTACTTTGCTTTGTTCCAGCTTATAATTTTGGATCCGTTAGATATCGTCTCTGTCCGGTGGAAACATCATGTGTTACTTTTCGGTATTGAAATTCAAAATTAGTAGATCTACAAGCTTGAATTGTGGCAACGATATAACCTTTGCTGCTATAGTGCATTGGTTCTCAAAGTGGGGTCCGGGGAACCCCAGGGGTCCTTGAGGGAGTTCCAGGGGGTCCCCAGCTAAATGATAGATAGTTAGGAGCCAAATAGACCCTTATGGGTCTGTAACTCAGAGAGTGTACAAATGGAACCAAATGGACCCTTATGAGTCTGTAACTCTGAGAGTGTACAAATGGAACCAAATGGACCCTTATGGGTCTGTAACTCTGAGAGTGTACAAATGGAACCAAATGGACCCTTATGGGTCTGTAACTCTGAGAGTGTACAAATGGAACCAAATGGACCCAAATGGACCCTTATGGGTCTGTAACTCTGAGAGTGTACAAATGGAACCAAATGGACCCGTTAGGGTCCATTTGGTTCCATTTGTACACTCTCAGAGTTACACAACCATAAGGGTTCATTTGATTCCTAACTGTCATTAACGGTTAGGGTCCATTTGGTTCCATTTGTACACTCTCAGAGTTAAATTAACATTGATTTTACAATATAAATTGGGGTCCCAGAGATAGAAATTCCATTAAATGGGGGGTCCGTAGCTTAATGCATGTCAAACTGGGGGTCCTTGAAATTAAAATGGTTGAGAATCACTGCTAGACCCGTAAAAAATCTTCAAATGGGGGTCAGCGGGCTAATAATTAAGTGTCAATTTGAGGGTCTTCGACATGAAAAAGTTTTTAGAACCACGGCTGTAGTGTACTGTACACGACACGGCTAGGCTGTCTCTCGTTAGGCTAATTGGCTGGATGACCTTTCGTCTGGCTCTTTCTCAGGCTCTCCGAAAACAAGCGATGCGTGATTCGTTTCTCATCGCGAGACGTTTAAAATCTACTCACTGGAGGGAAAACAAAAGTCATTTCCCTCTGTTTTCATTGTAAGTATACACAGCCTAAGTATAGCAGTTTGTTCTCAAAGTGGGGGATTATTTAATCTGTGGAATAATAATTCAAACGGAGATTAAATAACAACCATATGGGGAGAGAGAGTTTGTAGATCTCGAGATATAGCTATACCCCACACACCCACAGTTCCATCGCTAATAACATGTTTGACCTCAAATAGTCGGGCCAGAGCTAAATGTCTCATGAATTGTGCATGACTCACTGCAGATGTAGGAGATAAATGTCATGGCATTTGGATGGGAGGGCAATGGGACCTTGTTCCTGTACGGGCAGAAACCTCTTATATCCATGTTCTAACGTTTTGTGTTTTTTCGTAAATTAAAGGGACTACACCATGAATTTTAACTTTTCCTTCTTTTTTGTGTGTTTTTGGTCTCCCCGACAGTACCTCTCTTCTATCCCAAAAAATACCCCAGTTTGAACACTCAGGCTTTCACAGCATACCTGGGGTTTTCTGTAAATTGGTCTCAAAACAGGTCAAACTGATTATTTTTTAAAACTTTTTCCACACAGAACCAGGAGATAACATGCATACAAACTGGCTCAATAGCGCCCCGTGCCAAACAGGACAATGTGGTATTGCAGGTGAAAGTGCTTTATAAGCCAGAGAGAAGTTAGTTGGAATGAGTATATCTGAGGCTTGATTTAGGCTCAAACCTTTTGAAAAACGTTTGAGGGACATAAACAATATGATATTAAATATATATATATCTTTTTTTTTTTAAATGCATGGTGTAGATCCTTTAACGCCCTACTTGATCATACTACAGTGTCACACAAAAGCATCAAAAGTAACAGATCTACAAGCACAAAACGCGTCGCGACGCGTTTCGAGCTTGTAGATCTGTTACTTTGGATGTTTTTTAATTTGAATCCTGAAAAGTAACAGTTTTGGACATATCAGGTTTCCCCCCGACATCATTAAGACAAAACCTTCATGTCTCCTTTAAAAGTGTCTTTGTCGGAGAGTCTCATTATTCTCTGTTTGCTCGTAGCCAGTGGTTCTCAAAAAGTGGGGGTCCGGGGAAACCCAGGGGTCCTTGAGTGGGTCCCCTGCAGCAGCAAAATGAGGAACAGTTCCAACCACTGTACTCTTATTTTATTCTTCAGCTTCATGGCAAAAGTAGCAGATCTACAAGCTCGAAACGCGACCGTGTTTCAAGCTTGTAGATCTGCTACTTTTGATGCTTGTGTGTGACGCTGTAGTGTGATCGAGTAGGCGTTAATTTACGAAAAAAAACACAAAAATATGGAGATGAGAGGTTTCAGCTCGACTGCAATGAAATGCCACCTCACTTCATAAGAGGGAACAACAGTGTTACATCATACATCGTGTTCACGTTGTTATAAAGCCCTCTTGACTAGAGGGCTTACTAAACACTGTGACCAGACACAAGGACGTGATCAAAGTGTCATTTTCAAGTACATTATCTAATACAGCGTTCCCAGCCAGACATAGCAGACAGCTATGTTGTGCACAAAGTACTCACCGTAAGTACTTCAGTCAAAGTATAGATACTCCATGGTCAAATATATATTACTCGACTACAAGTGAGCGTTGTGCTCTGTCAAATCTGTGCTCTGGGCGGGCGGGCAGGCAGAGATTTTGCGTAATTATTGTAGGGTTTTGATGCCAACACATTTTGTACTTTTACTCAAGTAACATTTTGAGAACTTGTAACAGAGTATTTCTACATTGTGGTATTGCTACTGTACTTTTGGCTCAGTGGTGGAAAGAAACTACATTACTCGAGTATTTTCCGATTTTCAATACTTTGACTTCTACTCCACTACATTGTACTTTAAATTCTACTACAATTATTTGAAAACTTTAGTTACTCTACTTTGTAGATTTTGATATTTTTTACAAAACATACATTAGTCACTTCAGTCCTACTGTACATATACTTTGGTTATTTGAAAATAGCATATCTACAAGCTGTGAGCTTATGCCTATACTTTTTTTTTTACTTTTACTCGAGTAAATGTTGAATACCAGACTTTTACTCATAACAAAATAATTCTACATTGTGGTATTGATACTTTAACTCAAGTAAAAAAAAAAAATAGTACTTCTTCCACCACTGCTTTTACTTGAGTAAAAGAAAAGCTGATTACTTCCTCCTCCACTTCCCCAAGAGGAAGAACACCAAAGCTTGATCTTTTTCCTGACAAAGGGGAATGATGATCTCATTAGCAGCTGATCCTCATGTTTGTTTCTGCTCGTGGCTGCAGGTACCAGGGACGGGACGGGGGGGGTGGGGACGGGGGGGCGGGGGGGGTAGAAGAGACAAGCATCACAGTGTTTTCATATCATTTGATACATGCAGCTGATAGGGCACGTTATCAGCAATATAAACTGTGAAACCAAAGGCACGGCTATTTATAATACGAGATAGATGAGCTCACTGGAAACTCTGTGTGTGTGTGTGTGTGTGAGATTGTGTGTGTGCACACGTGCATCTATGTTCATTAATGGGTCTACTACCGTATGTGTGTATGGGTCTGTGTCATAGAGTTAAAAATTATAGTAAATCCCCTCCCATCCACTTACATTGAGATGCTCACCCAGCGCATGGGCCGAAATCGCCCCTTCTTCCGGGTTGGAAAATGTGATGGGCGAGGCCTATTTGGGGCCACGGTGACACGTTTTGTGTCACAGAGGTGACACGTTTTGTGTCACAGAGGTGACACGTTTTGTGTCACAGAGGTGAGGCTTTTACGTCACAGAGGTGACACGTTTTGCGTCAAAGAGGTGCGCAGCCCCGTGCGCAAACTTGTGCGCAAGCTCGTGAGTCGAGCCCATTGGCAAACCGTGTCGCTTCGCACCGCGTTTCGACGTGACGATTTCTATGGCATCATGGCATGTGTGTCCATGTGTTCCACAAATGCATCTGGGTGTGTGTGCGTACATGAACTTGAGTGCGTTTGTGTGTGTATGTGTGTGTATACGCACGCACGCACGCACGCATGCGCGCACACACACACACACACACACACACACACACACACACACACACACACACACACACACACACACACACACACACACACACACACACACACACACACACGCACACGCTCAATTGTTGCATGCTTGCTGTGTTTGTGTTCCTGCAGCAATCAGAGCTGATGGAGCCTTCATCAGGAGAGAGGATAGGCTCCATGGTGTGTTTCCTTTGAAGTGCGTTTTGCCCTGTCCACCTCTCATTGTCCTCTGGGGGATGATCAAGGCTACGGCCAAGGCTCTGATTCACACTCATTAATCTTTGCACAGAAGCCGTGCTGTTATTAGCAGGCAGCGCTGTGGAGGATGAATCTACTGGGAAATGTCACATGCTCTCTCTCAAATTCATTAGCTTGTCCCTTTGTCCATTCTTTGTCATTATGGCATGTTATTGGTATGTTGTTTACGACGAATGGTCCTCGCTGCTATAGGTGGACCTAGTTAGATGTGTTGTTTGCGTGTCCAGAGATACTAAGTGTGCCATGTATTATTTAGATAGGGTTTATCTCACTGTTATCCCAGGTTATTTAGATAACAAACCAATTACCCTGTTGACTAGTGTTCATGCCACTTCATCCAAACTAAACTAAACTCACACTTTATATGTTGTTCTAGATTAGAGCATCTGATGAGAAGTAATTTTCTTTTCTCCATATCTTGAAAAGTAATGGTTTTAGACATGAGGTTTGCACCCAATAGCAATGATTTAATACTTTGTCGTAAAAAGGCAAAAATATCGAATCTTCAAGCTTTGACGTGTTACAGTATGTGCTTGTAGATTTGTATACATTTTGTTTGTTTTTTGACATTTTTGAACATTTAAAAAGAAATCGGAAAATTTGTGCTACTGTATGATGATTGTGCCTCAAAAATACTTTCCAAATGAAAGTGGTTAAATTGTAAATTGTCCTGACACGGCTCAGTCTCTTTGGAAAACTGTTTTTGATCTCAGCAAAACTATCCTGAAAAAATGATAGGTATTATGTACATCATAATGCATAAATCACTGCTCCGATAGCACTGAATGTTCCCCTTAAGCTGCTGTTTACGTTTTTAGCTTTACTATCTCCAGGATACGGATGGAAGCACATGTATCTCACACTGTTCATAAACACTGTTTAATGCTATATTGTAAGGTGTGTGTGTGCACACGCACGCGCGCGCACGCACGCACACACACAATGAGGTAATTGGGTTCATTTGACTCCTGTTAATAAAACAAACTCCAGGATTCAGCAGAATCCGGTCTACCATTTCTTTAATTTGTTGTACTTTGTTTTATTTGACTTTATAAAAAGGATCTTATATCCAGTGTATAGATAAATGAGTGAGATTGAACGAGCTGTATGACAGTACATTGTGGAGATGAGTGCAGTGAGCCATGCTGGACATATGTCATCTATCTATGACAGTAGGACTATACATAATATACATATATATATCTAGTGGACTATATCAGTGGTTCTCAAACTTTTTCATGCCAGGGACCCCCAAATTGATATGTATTTGGCCGCGGACCCCCATCTAAAAATATTTCATTCCAGGGACCCCCCCCCAGAAGCAAAGATTTGAGTTACAAATGTTCGCTTTCAAAAATATATATATTCAAAGATTTGCAAAAATGTTCAAGATTTTTCAAAAATAGCAGATCTACAAGCTCATAGCGCGGCACTCGGTGCCGCGCTATGAGCTTGTAGATCTGCTATTTTTGAATAGCCAAAGTATAAAAGGTCATAATTATTCTGATGCTATATTTACACATTTTGCTGGGTACCCCCTGGAACCCCCTCAAGTACCCCTGGGGGTCCCCGGACCCCACTTTGAGAACCAATGGACCATATACTCCATATAAAAGGTTATCTTTATGCAAGTCAAATATGGATAGGTTTAGTCATTATATTTTAGATGAATACATTTTATTTGGATAAACTACTCCCATTCTTCTTCTTCATGACATGTGCGTCCTCTCCACGGATGGTGTTGCACGCCTACACACACTTACACACTGGATGACTTTTAAAGTGGTCGGGGAGTCATCAGATCATTAAGCATTTCACATTACACAAGTCTCTTACTTGAAATCTGCTGTCATATCTTTTTTATTTTTTACTTTTTCCTTAAAATTTAGAGTAGACAATTATTTTCTCCCCAATTTAGTCGTTATGCCAATTTCTGTGTTGTCGTTGCTGTTGTAGTGACTGCTAGTGACTGCTATTCTATTAGTCCACATCAATGCCTGAGACGGTCACACTTGACATAACAAACAGGATGTTTTCCACTTGCAGGTACGCTTGACTAACACTCACACACACACATGGTAAACAGTAAACATATCAAACATGACGCTAAACACATGTCAGAGAGAGAGAGAGAGAGAGAGAGAGAGATGATGTGGTTTGAAGAATTCCTGTGTGGGACAGTCCAGTCCACTTGTGAACTTCAATAATTCTCTCCCAAAGACCGACCACATGCAGCACAAATGGCTTCAAACACAACAACATGAGGATGATGATGGGAGGGGATAGTAAAACATCTGAAAATGTTTTGTGCCAGGAGACCCCCCTGAATTCTGCCTGAAGAGAAGATTTGTGTTGAAAAATGCAAAAGTATTTTAAAAAAAACACTTTCATAATAATAGAATAACATGTTCCTTCCACGCGCTACGTCCTACCGGGGAAACTCCGCCCCTGTCAGGTGATACTGTAGGTAGCGGCCTGCTAACTCCTCATGCATTGGAGAGAGAGAGAGAGAGAGAGAGAGAGAGAGAGAGAGAGAGAGAGAGAGAGAGAGAGAGAGAGAGAGAGAGAGAGCCCAGTGGTGATGTGGTTTGAAGGAGCCCAGTGGTGATGTGGTTTGAAGAATTCCTGTGTGGGACAGTCCAGTCCACTTGTGAACTTCAATAATTCTCTCCCAAAGACCAACCACATGCAGCACAAATGGCTTCAAACACAACAACATGAGGATTAAGACCTGAGGCCCATTCTACGGTGGTTCTCAACCTTTTTCATGCCGCGGACTTCCATCTGAAAATGTTTTGTGCCAGGAGACCCCCCTGAATTCTGCCTGAAGAGTTGTGTTGAAAAATGCAAAAGTATTAACACATCGTGTGCCAGAGGTTTATTAAAAATAGGGTACGTTCAGTGCCTGCATATCTTCCATCCACTTACGTTGATATGTTTCGTGCTGTACGAAACCCTGGTGCTAGCCTATAGGGCAGTGAAAGGAACAGCTCCTTCTTACCTCCGGGCTATGGTCGAGGCTTACACCCCTGCCCGACCACTTCGGTCTGCCACCTCGGGGCGACTGATTGCCTCGTCACTCAAGGGTCCTTCTGGTCGATGCACACGGTCACAACTTTTTTCTGTTCTTGCCCCACAGTGGTGGAATGAACTTCCCACTGATGTCAGGACAGCAGAGTCACTGCCCATCTTTCGCCGCAGGCTGAAAACCCACCTCTTCAGGAAACACTACCCTTCCTCTTTGCCTGGCTTACTTGTTGTTAACTAGTTGTACGAACTCTTGTTTTATTGTTGTATTGTTTTATTGGATCTTGTTTAGTCGATACACTTGTTTGTATTAGCTCGTGCTCATTTGATTTTGCTATTTTGTCTCATCTGTTTAAGAAAGTAGGTAACTGATACAGTATATTGTACTTTTACCTTAGCGCTAGGTATACTCTTGGTTGCTTGTTTTTGCAGGAAATGCACTTAAGACTTCTGGTGATTAGTAGTTTTGTTCCCTACCTATGTTGAATGCACTTATTGTAAGTCGCTTTGGATAAAAGCGTCTGCTAAATGACTGTAATGTAGCCTAATGCTGTAGAAGCCCCGATGCGGAAGTGCATGTAAACAAAGCGTGCGTGCGAGACGGCGGAGGGTCCCGACTACCGCCTGGAACAATAATATTTGACTAACGCGATCCTCCATTGCGATCACCAAGTGATCGCCGATCAAAAACGGCTCACTTCCACCACGTTAAAAAGAAATGGAGATATTAAGCTTTTAGTCAAGGAGTTTACAAAGATCTGCTATTTTCAAAAGATTTTTAGACATTTTGCCCATTTGAAAACTTACACTTTGAAAAATACACTTTCTAATTTTGATACCAATACTGTGTACTTTTACCCAAGTCAATTTTGAATTCCAGACTTTTTTAGTTGTAACAGAGTACTTACTACATTGCAGTATTGATACTATTACTTCAGTAAAAAGAAAATTAGTACTTTTTCCACCACTGGTCATGCAGTGGAGTTGCAGTACATGTATCTGTCATTTATCAGCCAAGCAGCCCCAGACCTGCAGCGCTCTATTTGTGTTCTCCTCGTCACTGGTTGACAGCAGGCAACACCAATAGCAATGACGTATTTGGCTTTAATGAAACCAGGCTTATGTACAGTATTTGGATGGTTGCGGGTGTGTATTTGACAGAATGACTGAAATGGAATGTGGAAGGTCTCCGTTTGGATGGTGGAGGGGTTGAGTGTGGCACGTAAGGGAGACCCCCACTGGGTACACTAGATACTATCTATACAGTACGAGTTGTCTACATATATTATGTACAGTATTACTGCTGTGGTTCACTGCTTTCATAATGTCTGTTACGACCCCTAGTCTAGGGTTAGGGGAAGCAACATAAAATGCAGAAGGACCAAGGCTTTAAAACCGAATATAGATTTATTACAACCAAAAAGTATAAAGATTAACAAAAATATATATAAACTGGAGCTTCCTAACCTATAACAGAAAACAACTAAACTAAACACACACAATCAAAACATAATACAAAGAATCAAATTGTCATAGTCTCTTGTCTTTCATACAGAAAGACAAGTAAGGGTTGGTTTGGGGTGAAAGGACAGAGGGATGGATTCTCTGCTGCTGTTAGGCTGACAGTAGACTGAGAGAACGAGAGCAATCCATGGTCTCGAAGGGCGGATCCAAACCCAGGCGCCCGGAGCAGGCGCGTCCTCCGATTGCTTCACCAATCTATGTCCCCGCCTCCCCCCCCCCTCCCCCCTCCCCCCCCCGGTCTGTGCACGGAGCAGGCTGACGTCACCAAATTTAGAGCGACGCCCCTCTGCACTCTGAATGGTTAGGAGATAACAAGCTTCAAAGACCATCGTTCCTGCATCGTTCCCCCAGACTTTTTTCTTTTGTAACAAAAAAAATGGCTGGGTTTCCGAGGCTAGGCTGACAGTCCTCTGTAGTAATGAACTCAAACTGAGGCTTTGTAGAAGAGTAGAAGTGGCCACGCCCAATCAGCAGCCATGATCATTAGGGAACCAGCAAATCAGAAACAAAGGGATGATTCCCCACATGCAGGTGTCATTGGCCACAGCTGTCAGACATTTGGTAATCAGCACCACTGTCTCCACCACATCAGTTAGCCACCTCTCACTCCACCTCAGAACACAGGAAACATAGGTTAATACAATGCAAAAGCAACACACAAATACTATAATATACTATACTATATCTAAAGAAATGAACTACTACAGAAATGAAATACGGTTGGCCGTAACAATGTCTCAAGACAGATTTTCCCCCCATTTTCTTTGCCGATGGGTTCCTAGATTTCTGCTTTCATGGAAGGAACACGTAACTGAAATGTGTTGTTTGCTTCTCTTGCTTAAAATTGTATTGTGTAATTCAGTCGTACTGTAGCTCATGTCATGAATATATCTAACTATTTATCGTAACACATGAAATACAGTTATATATTTGGCGTTGACATATTACAGTTTATATTCGGCTCCGCTCTTACGATCTTCCGTCTTCCGTTTTGTTCTCCGGAATTCACCTTCATCCCCCGAGTCATGATGATGCGTAATCCAGGGGTCTTCAACAGGGGGTCCGGGACCCCTAGGGGGTCCTCAGAGTTACTACAAGGGGGCCGCCAAATCTTTGTGTGATATGATTTTTTAGTTTTTACATTAACCACTTGAACCCTATGATTCCTTTTCTGAGGAGAACTTTAGCCAAAAAATAGCAGATCTACAAGCTCACAACGCCTCGCAGCGCGAGATGTTGTGAGCTTGTAGATCGGCTATTTTTTGGCAAAGAGGTGTAGGTGTAGAGGGAAAAAAGAGCAGACCACGTAAAAAAAAAATACGTTTTTTCTGAAACACAATTTTATACGATATAGAGGGGGGTCCCTGCCCCTGCTTCATCTCTCTCTCAGCCAGGGGGTCCTTGGCCTGAAAACGTTGGAAGACCCCTCGCGTAATCTCTGGCACGATCCCCTTATTCACGTGGACAACCATGCAAAGTACGCCATGTCTGCTCAACGTGACCACTGCAACTCTAGTGTCCCTAGTTCTGGGCCGGTCATAATGGGCACATCTACAGTGAGCTTGTAGATGGCGTTTTTTGATGGGGCCAAGGATAGAGCCCTGGGGGACCTGGACGGTCAAAGAAATGAGTTACCTACAGTAAACTTTTACACTAAATTGTTTTACTTAAGTAAACGTATCAATATTGCAATGTAGAAATTATCTGTTACAAGTAAAAGTACAGACAATTGGAAATACTCCAGTTAAGTAAGAATACCTCAAAATTGTACTTAAAGACGCACTGCAGTGACATTTTCGGTCATTTTATTTTGAAGGTTCAGCCTGAAACGCCGGCTCAACCGACTCTAAACCAATCAGAAGGTCCCATCTCTTCAGGCTATGGGACGTTGGATCTCAATCACTTCAGCCGTGTGCAACACAGCTAGTGTTTGTTTACAAGTGAGAGAGAGACGGCCAGTGAAGCACGTTTGCTACTACCTGGCTTATTTCTAACCTATAATGTTTTAAGATACATATTTTAGTGTGCAGATGAAGTTTAAAATGAGTAATACACTCATCTTCAATGAGATTAAAAACGGAGTACCTCTATAATTAAAATCAGCTGTGTTTGAAGAACGTGCAGCTATGGGAATCAAACAGGTGCATGTAATCAAGATTCATTTATATTCATGAAGGCTGCGTTATGTCATCACGAAGCACGTTTTCATTTACAGGAAGTAATTAAGATTGGCTTTTTAGGGACTTTAGATGTAAAAATACACAAAAATGTTTTTTTTTCATTTTTTTTGGCATCTATTGTTAGGTATGCCCATATGATGACCACGGATATGCTCTAAAAGTGTGAAAAACATATTTTTCATTTCACTACACCTTTAAGTACAGTACTTGAGTAAATGTACTTAGTTACTTTACACCACTGGTTATAAATAGAATGTAGGTTTTTATGCGCACGCACGCACACGCACACACACACACACACACACACACACACACACACACACACACACACACACACACACACACACACACACACACACACACACACACACACACACACACACACACACACACACGGTGAGTTTGCTGGCCCCTGACAGTGACCCATTGGCTGTGGTTCACACAGTAAAAGAGGCCTGCTGGTCTTTATGTTGGATGGCCCTCAGAGGGGCTCTAACGGCCCCCCTGTAGACACAATATTTATCATCTTAAAAAGGAACATACATAAAGAAGTATTGCAGGGTCCCCAGGGGGGGGGGGGACCATCTGGCCCTTCACCCAGCAGGATGGTTTGCTCCCTAATGGCCGCTCAGCTGGGGGGCTGTTAGGTTCTTCTACGTTCCGCTCATACAGCTGGGGGGGGGTATAGGATGGAAAGTAACCAAGTACATTTACTCAAGTACATGTACTTAAAAGAGCACTTTGCGCATTTTCAAACGAATAAAAAGCTAGCCTTTCTCTTCCTGAAAAGTTAGCGCCAGTGGCGTGCACAGACATTTTGAGGGGCAGGTGCTCAAGTAAATTATACTTTTTTTTGTTTACTTGGTCTGCTCTTTTTTCCCTCTACACCTATACCTCTTTGCCAAAAATAGCCGATCTACAAGCCCACAACGCCTCACAGCGCGAGGCGTTGTGGGCTTGTAGATCTGCTATTTTTGGCTAAAGTTCTCCTCAGAAAAGGGATGCTAGGTTTCGAGTGGTTATGGTAAAAAGAAAAATCATGTCACATAAAGATTTGGCAGACCCCCTGTAGTAACTCTGAGGACCCCCTAGGGGTCCCGGACCCCCTGTTGAAGACCCCTGCTGTAAACTGAAAAAAAAGGGCACTTCTGGTCAAGAGGGCAAAGGGCAGGGGCTCTAGCACCACCTAGAGTCTATCTGTGCACGTCCCTGGTTAGCACACTGACTTTATTCTTGCAATAATTATTAGTGCTGTCAAACGATCGCAATTAATCGCACGCTTTGTCATAGTTAATCGCGCGATTAATCGCAAATAAGTCATCAGTTTAGTATCTGTTCTAATGTACGTTGGAGGTATATTTCTCAAGTATTGTATACCCCTATTACCATGGGAGTGGAAAAGTATGCTTGCTACTGTATATGCAAAAGTATGTCTTATTTATTGTTGGAAGTCAATTAAAAAGCCAAAAGAAATGAAACTATCCCTTTATGTAATTTAGCTGGGGACCCCCCTGGAATCCCCCAAAGGACCCCACTTTGAGAACCACAGCTCTGGGGGGGACAAAGGTTAACCAATTCTAGGGTTTTACGTTTAGGATGGGGACGTTAAAGTCTGTGTGGATAAGAACCTGTGTGGATCTGCAGATTAGAGATGAAGAACCTGTGTGGATCTGCAGATTAGAGATGTCCTTGTGTCTGGCTCTTTGCTAAATAGCTCTATAAAGAGCCATGGTCAAATATAAAGAAGCCATAGGATACGCACGGCTTGCTTCTAAGTTTTGACTCGTCTAATTGAATGAGGCTTAGCCTGTCTTGTCAGTGGAACTTACTGTAATATCCTGCTAAAGTGGATTTAGTGTTCTGACGTGAATGAAGACTTTATTAATGTATCTCCCACTTGAGTAAATACTGTTCCTTTCCACACTGCGGATATCTTGCCTTAAATCTAAGAAAACAAACCAACAAACAAACACAAACTAGTGCACCCCTCCTGTATATGAGGGCTTCCTGGCGGCACAAAATGTTTTCAGATGGGGGTTTGCGGCCAAATACATATTAATGTAGGGGTCCTTGACATGAAAAGAACCATTGGACATTACATTACACAGACTCAGAGTACAACACCCTTACGCAAAATAAAATATGATTAAACCTGAGAGTCAGCGGGTCTTTTCTGTAGCTTTTCTTTTAAACCAACCATTCCATTCCATGAGGTGGTGTTGACAGCTATACTGAATAGTTGGCATTCCTGTTGCCTTGATACTGTGAATAAGTGGATCTGTGAATGTACAGTACTGTACGCACGTCTGACGTCTTCACGAGTCACGACATGTAAAGATTTTAACCCATTAAGATCGGGAACGCATCTGTGTCATTTTTAGATTTTTTGGGGGCTATTCAAACATAACAGATATACAAGCTATGAGCTTATAGATCTGCTATTTTTGGAGGGAAAAAAAACAATCGTGAAAATGTGTGCAAATCTTTATATATAATACACATTTTCAACTCACATCTTTGCTTCTGCGGGGTCCCTGGAACAAGAATAGTTTGAGATGGGGGTCCGCGTACAAAATACATATCATTTTGGGTGGTCCTTGACATCAAAAAAGTTTGAGAACCGCTGATATTATAGCAACATAGGTTTTTTTTCAAAAAACTGTTAGGATTTAGAAGACATTTGTGAATCCCCCAGAAGCAAAGATTTGAGTTAAAAATGTCGCTTAAAAAAATATACCTATATTCAAAGCTTTGCAAAAAAAAAACATGATTTTTCAAAAATAGCAGATCTGCAAGCTAGCAGATCTATGAGCTTGTAGATCTGCTATTTTTGGAATAGCCAAAGGAATCTAAAACGACACAGATGCGTTCCCGGTCTTAAAGAGTTAATAGGACACAAGACACAAACCTCTTCAGCCTCTTGAATGCTTCTTCCACCATAAAGTCCAGTCGAACCCGTAGCATTATGCAAACTGAAGGAGACCTTTTGACCCAAACTGTACATGCCGTTAGTGGATTCATGGTGCATTAAAAAGACACTCAACTGTACAGTTGTGTTGATTATTATTTCGAAAGAAATAATGCCCCTATAGACTCACTGTAGTGCAGTGGTGTAAAGTTACTAAGTACATTTACTCAAGTACTGTACTGAAGTACCTCCCCCCCCCCCCCCCCCCCCCCCCCCCCCATTTTCAGTACTTTTACTTCTACTCCACTACATCTCAGAGGCAAATATTGTACTTTTACTCCACTGCAATTATTTGAAAACTTTAGTTACTTTTCAGATATAAGTTATGATATCATGAAACATACATTAACCACTTCAGCCCTATTTAATACCTATAGGCTATTTGAAAATAGCAGATCTACAAGCCCACACATATAATTTTGGGGGTCCTTGACATGAAAAAGATTGAGCACCACTGATATAGAAACATACGTTTTTCAGAAAACTGTTGAGATTTAGGAGACATGTAGAATCGGCTTCAGGTCTCAATGGGTTAAGATGATTCTGAGAATAAAATGAATAAGGGAATAAAGAGAATAAAGAGAATAAGAGAATAAAGAGAATAAAGAGAATTAGTGAATAAAGTTCACATTCATTAATGTATCTCCCTTGAGGGTTTGCTGAGCGCTTGGTGGTGATGTAAGGACTGGAATTTTATTTTATTGAATTTTGAATTTAATATTTGTATTGACCTTATTAAAACAGTAAAAACGAATTTAAAACATCAATGTGGATAAAAACACACACACACACACACACACACACACACACACACACACACACACACACACACACACACACACACACACACACACACACACACACACACACACACACACACACAAATAGAATAAAGCAGTGATGGAAGAAGTACTGACATGTTTTACTTAAGTAAAAGTATCAATACCCCTATTGTAGAAATAGTCTGTTACAAGTAAAATTGTAGAACATTGGAAATACTCCAGTAAAGTAAGTACAGGACATCTTTTTATTTTATTTTAACAATATATTTATTGTACAGTTTTAATGATATAAAACATGACAACAGTATGGCTCTTGTGTAAACAATCAAACAACACACGTTGTTGTCCAGTGTCTTTCTGCTGGTTTATTTCCAGTTTGTTTTCCACACTGTAGGATGTGATCCGTCCCCAAGATGTTATTTATTAGGGTGTTAGTATTATGACGAAAACTAAAAAGCATCACAAGAATTCCCATGGTTTCTCCAGTGCTGATCACTGTTGATCCATGCTGATGTGTTGCTGCCCCAACACCAGCCTGCTTCCAGGCTCATTCAAGGCCATTTCATGGTACCTGATCATCAGTGGTGGAAGAACAACTTAAACACTTAATTTGAACCCCAGGCCAGTACCCATACTCTGGGGGAACATTCGCAAAAATAACGCCTTTGGTAGAGATGTATTTGGTATAGCAGATATACAAGCTCACAGCACTTCCCTTCGTGCCACGCTGCAAGCTTACATCTGCTATGTTTGATTTATTTTTATTTTTTTAATCTTGAAAGTATTGGAAAATACTTTTGCATTTTTGTCCCTGGCATAAAAACCTTTTCAGATGGAGGGGTCAGACACCAAATACTTCAATTTTTTGGTCGTTAACGTTTGAGAACCACTGCTTTACACCACAGGTTTCAGGCTATTTCCCAGTGATTTCATGGGTCACGTCACGGCCCTCTGTGTGACGGATTGACGTCAGCCAAAAATGCCAACATCCTGTCAGCCCCGTGGAACCATAAATATTCCCAGTCTAATGCGACACACACGCTAATGTAATACTAATGACACAATTCTTCACAAGACAATTTCAGAATGAAAGGCATCTGGACAAGAATGAAACCATTGCTTCTGCATGGCCAGTGTTTTTTACCCACCTGCAACTCAAGAATAATAATAATACATTTTTATTTATAACGCACTTTACATTTCCGCAAACCTCAAAGTGCTACAGCAGTGGGGTTTTTTTGCGTCAAGGACCCCCAAATTGACACATATTAGCCCAGGGACCCCCATTGGAAAATATATGCCATGGGACTCAAACATTTAGGTTTATTGGGGGTCCCTAATCTACACTGTAGTATCATCATCAGTGTTCATTTAACTCTGAGAGTGTACAAATGGAACCAAATGGACCCGTTAGGACAATGTGAGATCCCTCAGGTCCTCTGACAAAGGCCTTCTTAAAATACCTGCGTCCAACCTCGAAACAAAGGGTGACCGGGCTTTTGCAGTGGTTGCTCCCACACTGTGGAACGCCCTACCATTGGCCCTAAAAAATGCAGAGTCTGTTGAAGGTTTTAAGAGGATGTTAAAAACACATTTGTTCCGTAAGCATTTTTTTACCCGGTAACCGCCTTCCATTCCGACATCCCACTACTCCGACTACGTGGCTTCCGCGTGCGGTTAGGGTTAGGGTTAGGTATAGGGTTAGTAACTGTCGGAAAGGCGACATGTAGCCTTTTTACCCATGAAGTTCTACCTGACTTTCATGGACAAATTGCTTTGTTTTAATCCTTGTTGTATTGTTTTATTACTCTATTTATATACCTTTATACTCTGTTGTTAACTTGTTAATTTTGTTTAATCGTGTTCCATTGTACAGCGCTTTGTAACCTTGTTTTAAACTTTTGTGCTTTATAAATAAAATGTACTTACTTACTTACTTACTTACTAAAAGAGCACTAGCAGCACTCGCGGTTTAAAAAATGTTGCAGAATACCACGGTCACTTGTTTAACTTATTTTATTCATGCTGTCAACAGTTTTTAGTTCTAGAGTGTTTCACTCATGTTGTAAAGTTTTGTTTGTCTCAGACCAAAGCACCACAATGGAAATGAGTCGCTGAACCTTATTGTGTGTTTTATCCTCGACGTTTCTGTGAGAGGCATGTGACATGTGTTTTTCTTTTATCAAGTCAAATCCAATATATTTCAGTGAAGGTACTACAGTTATGTAGCAGTGTTGCATTCTCCCTTTTTTTTCTTTAACCCATTAAGACGTGGAACTGTGTCATTTTTAGATTTCAGGTAAAAAGCATTATTTTACACTTTGGGCTATTCAAAAATAGCAGATCTACAAGCTCATAGCGCGGCACCGAGTGCCGCGCTACGAGCTTGTAGATCTGCTATTTTTGAAAAATCGTGAAAATGTGTGCAAATCTTTGAATATATATATTTTTAAAGCGAACCGTTTTTAACTCAAATCTTTGCTTCTGGGGGGTCCCTGGAACAAAATATTTTGATGGGGGTCCGCGGCCAAATACATATAATTTTGGGGGTCCTGGACATGAAAAAGATTGAGCGCCACTGATATAGAAACATACGTTTTTCAGAAAACTGTTGGGATTTAGGAGACATGTAGAATTGGCTTCAGGTCTCAATGGGTTAATATATATTTTTAGGGCCTTTCTGCCTTTATTTATAGTATATAGTGGAGATGGACAGGAAACAGGGAAAGAGAGAGATTTGGAGAGACATGCAGCAAAGAACGTCGGGGACGGGACTCGAACCCGCGATTCGCTGTCAGGCTACATTAGAGCCTAAGTGCCCGGACCGCTGGGCCCTGCATTGCATTCTCACTGCAGCAAACACATCTCACCCGTTCTTAGATCCCTTGCATTGACTCGTTGTCAATGCTACAATAGCCGATCTACAAGCTCACGGCCCGTTCCGTCGGGAGCTTGTGCAGTAGGTGTGCTACAGTATTTTCAAAAAATCGTAAAAATATTGGAATAGTTGGAATATAAAACAGTATAAATAATAACAGAAATCTTGTATGGGGGTTCCTGGCACAAGATATTCTCAGATGGGGCACCGTGACATTGAAAGCGTCATGTTGCCCTGTGTACGACATGTTCTGTACAAATAGAACTATACACTCATTTTGACCGTTTGCAACAGATTTAACCCATTGAGACCAGAAGCCGATTCTACAGTACATGTCTCCTAAATCTCAACGGTATTCTGAAAAACGTATGTTTCTATATCAGTGGTGCTCAATCTTTTTCATGTCAAGGACCCCCAAAATGATATGTATTTGGCCGCGGACCCCCATCAAAATATGTTGTTCCAGAGACCCCCCAGAAGCAAAGATTTGAGTTAAAAATGTTTGCTTTAAAAATATATATATATTCAAAGATTTGCACACATTTTCACGATTTTTCAAAAATAGCAGATCTACAAGCTCGTAGCGCGGCACCGAGTGCCGCGCTACGAGCTTGTAGATCTGCTATTTTTGAATAGCCCAAAGTGTAAAATAATGCTTTTTTAGCTCAGCTAAAAATGACACAGTTCCAGGTCTTAATGGGTTAAGCAGATAAACATAGCAGTGACACCACGGACGTCCTCTATCTTCAAGAGAAGTGATCTAATAAAGATTGTTGAACCATCCCAGTGTGTGTGTGTGTGTGTGTGTGTGTGTGTGTGTGTGTGTGTGTGTGTGTGTGTGTGTGTGTGTGTGTGTGTAGATCTCCCGGGGCTCTTTTATCTGTGAGACGCTGGAAAAGCTGAACTGAAATGCTATTTATCAAAACCTTGTTTTCCAGACGAGGCGACTTTACACATCGATTTAGGAAATGGAATATCATACATGGTGCTTGAGGGATGGAACTAGTTTTTGTCACCATTTTTTCTTTAGTTCATTCATTCATAAAGTCAATCATTCATTCATAAAGTCAATCATTCATTCATAATTTCATTCATTCATAAAGTCAATCATTCATTCTTCTTAGTAAGACACGATGCTGTTCCTGACCTGAACCACAATAACCCTAAATTATGGCTAATGTTCCAAAATAATAATATATTAATAATAACATAATGTATTATTTTGTATTGTTATTTAGTTTTCTCATTTTTTTTTGAAAATAGCAGATCTACAAGCTGACGACACACCGCATTCGCGAAGCGATTTTGTGAGCTTGAAGATCTGCTATTTGAAGAAGCAAGGATGTTTAATAGCTGAGAGACAGAGATGAAGCAGAGACCCCCACTACATAATACATGAAATAAAATTGTGTTGCAGATTCAACTTTTTCATAATATCTCACAGATAGCTTCGTGGACTTGTTTGACGTCACTATCATCTGTGTTGGCTTTGTACTTGGTCTGCTCTTTCCCCCCCCCCCCCTTTACACCAAATCTCTTCTTTGTCCATTGGCTGTTTTCACATATTACCCCCAGAATAAGGATGCTCGGGTTCAAGTGGTTAATGTATAAAAATAAATAAAAAAGAGTTCCAATCGCACAAACATTTTGGCTCCCCCCCGCCCTTGTAGTAACTCTGAGCGCCCCCTAGGGGTCCCGGACCCCCTGTTGAAGACCCCTGGGTCAAGTTGTTAATCTGCATTCATTGAGGTCTCGGACGCGAGGCCATGTAGAGGACGGGCAGGATGGATGGATTACCCCACTAACAGAATAACCTCAAGCTACGCAACTTTTTTTTTTTTTTAGTTTTCTGACTTCCTGGGTTATGTAACATGTTGTAACCTCATGGTTATGCCGTATCTAACACAACTATATATGCTTCCATTCTCCATGAGATGAAACAACCTTTTCCATGTCCTTATACTGCCAGAGGCACAGTTTGTTCTATCAGAGAGAAAATGCATTCTGTCATGAAAGATGTATCTGAAGACTTTATCGTTTCTGTCGGGCAGAAACCTCTTATCTCCAACTTGAAATTAAAAAAAAGTAAATTAAAGGGAGGGTAAGTGTATAGTGTATATGTGTATATATATGGTTAAAGTACTAAATTGTGATAGTAATCATTGCTACAGGGCGTTTGTTCGGTCACAGGGGTCTCTCCAGCTCTTTAGCAAACACAATATAGTGCATTTTCAGGTAGGTGACAGAATGTAAGCCAATCAGGAGAGAGCACTGAAAATGCATTTTCTGTTTTAATAAAGAGCTGGAGAGACATGGAGACTCCTTTTACTGAACACACACTCTATAGACCAATTATTTGTTTACTAACATTGAGCCTGGACGCACAGGTGATTGTTTCACGCAATCAATTCCCAACCTGTTTCGGGGTGCACTGGTTTCAGCACACCCCAACCCCCTCTTGTGTGTGTTGGCTAGTGAGACGCGTCCTAACGAGACCTGATATAATGGGTTTCGTTGCGCGCATACTGGCTGCACGCAGCCAGTATGACGTCGTCTGTTAAGGGGTCTATAGCAATGAGTACTATCACAATATAGAGCTATTCAACTCCTATTTTAACCAAAGTAAATCACTTACCCTATACCCTTAACGCCCCACTTGATCATACTACAGCCTCACACACAAGCATCAAAAGTAGCAGATCTACAAGCTCAAAACGCGGCGCGAAGCGACGCGTTTTGAGCTTGTAGATCTGCTACTTTTGATGCTTTTGAATTTGAATCCGTAAAAGTAACAGCTTTGGACACATGAGGTTTCCACCCGACAGAGACGGATATGAAATGATACCTCTACTTGGACTTGTTGCTTCTCGGACCCGGCGTTGAGAAACGTACGCCGTATGCCAAACACAGCCACCATTCATTCCTTATATAGTTTGTGGGGGGAAAATAAATAACAATGTTTGCATTCTAAGTTCTCGTGTAATTTTTCCTCTTTTGTCCAACGTGTCACACGTTGGCTCTCAGTGTGCGCATACTGTGTGCGTGCGTGGGGGGGTGGGGGGGGGGGGGGCGTGTAGATCCAATGCACAGCCTGTCTGGCTGCCATTCAAGGCCTTAAAAAGTACTACTAGTTTACCCCCGTTTTAGGATAGATATAACGTACATATCATTGCCGTCGGGCAAAAAGCTTGTATCTCTACTAGGGTTGTTGTCGAGACCACCTAAAGCGAGTCCAAGTCAAGACCAAGTCCGAGGGGGGGGGGGGGGGGGCGAGTCCGAGTCAAGCCGAGTCCGGAAGGCCAGGGAGGGGGTCGAGTCCGAGATGAGACCGAGACCACTTTTTTAAAATGTATTATTATTTGATAACTGTCCATAAGCACCAGACAGCTCTCTTATAATGTTAATGTGAATGGACTCGAGACCGGTCGACCGGTCTCGAGTACTACAACCCTAATCTCTACATAATATTTTGTCAATTAATGCGATACAGTACTTTATCATACAATAGTGTCACACAATCTATTTTCACTATTTGTGTGACCCTCTTGTATGAGTAACTACTGTAGGGCATTAATTGACAAAAAATGTAATGTGGAGATACAAGCTTTTAGCCCGACCACCACGGGCAAATATTAAAACAGTGAAAATAGTCGCCTTATAATATGAAAGAGGAACCATTTTGGACATACAAGGTTTCTACCAGACAGCGACGATATTGTAATGAGATACCACAAGATCCACTGGAAAGAGTGTGCGTGCGTGCGTGCGTGCGTGCGTGCGTGCGTGCGTTTGTGTGTGTGTGCGTGTGTGCGTGCGTGCGTGCGTGCGTGCGCGCGTTTAGTTTTTCCCATTAAGTAAACATTATTGTATCCATCCATCTTTTGACAGTTCAAAAGTAAAACAAAAAAAAAGAAGAAATTCAACAGTTTTCAGCACAAAATATTTCAGGCAAAGAATAACAAAAACAATGGCAGAACCAATCAGTGTCAGCACAAAGAAAACACAGCTTTTGTTTTAGCTCCGGGCTCATTCATACTTTGCGTGACGTCTCCTTACAGGGCATCAGGACAGGAGCAAAGACATGGGGAATACCGAGGCGTTCCAAGGCCAGCGTGGAGATGATAATAATAATAATAACACCCCCCATCCGGTCCTTGGTCTGCCAGGGGGTCTCCTCCAAGCCCCCAGAACCCAGTGGTTGCATTGAAGCCATATAGAGTTAGAAATGGTAGAGAGGGCACCGGATATCCCTCCCCTCCCTACCACTTGCATTGAGTCGCTCACGCAGCGCATGGGCCGAAATCACCCCTTCTTCCGGGTTGGGAAATGTGACGGGCGAGGCCTATTTGGGGCCACGGTGACACGTTTTGCGACGCGTTGTTAGCTTGTAGATTGGCTATTTTCAAATAGCCTACGTATAACATAGGACTAAAGTGGTTAAAGTATGTTTTATAATATAGTCATTTATATCACTAATTGTAGTGGAGTAAAAGTATACAATATTTGCCTCTGAGATGTGTGATAGGAACTTTTTTTAATTTTCAACCCAAGAATCCCTATTCTGAGGGGAACATTGGCCGAAAATAGCAGATCTACAAGCTCACAACGCCTCGCGCTGCGAGGCGTTGTGAGCTTGTAGTTCGGCTATTTTCGCCAAAGAGGTTTGGTGTAGAGGGGGGAAAAGAGCAGATCAAGTACAGAACCAACGATCAAGATGACCAAGTGTTGAGGGGTTTAAGTGAAATAAACAAAAAACATTAGCTCACACAACACTGATGAAATCTATGAAAGGTTTGAATCTGCAACACAATTTTATACAATATTTACTGGGGGTCCCTGCTTCATCTTTTCAGGCCAAGGACCCCCTAGCTGAAAGAGGGATGAAGCAGGGACCCCCTACTCTATATCAGTCTGCTCTTTTTTTCCCTCTACACCTATAGCCTCTTTGCCAAAAAATAGCCGATCTACAAGCTTGTAGATCTGCTATTTTCGGCTAATGTTCCCCTCAGAATAGGGATGCTAGGGTTCAAGTGGTTAATGTAAAAAAAACAAAATCCTATCACACAAAGATTTGGCGGACCCCCTATAGTAGCTCTGAGGTCCCCCTAGGGGTCCCGGACCCCCTGTTGAAGACCCCTGATGTAATAAGTTATACCCACTACATATTACTACAATATTATGTAATAATGTATGACATAATGCATTGTTGCAGGTGCGTACTGAATCAATGCATCAGTGTTGACTCTGGGAACACATAGCAAGAGGACATTATTTGCAGAGGTGTAAACAAACAGGGTTAGTTATATCTGGAGGCTGATAACACGGTATAGGAGCCATTTATCTTCACCTGTGGAAAAACACCTATAACTCTATATGACCATCTACAAACATATGCTGTTGCTACGATACTGTGTGTGTGCCTGAGAGCTTCAACTACGCAAACAAGACTACTTAACAACTTTACATCACATAAACATGTGTCTTGACTTGGTTTACATCAGTAATGATAATAATACATTTTATTTTTAACGCCCTTTATAAATCACAAAGTGCTACATGGCACAACAATACCCTTCCTCTCTGCCTGGCCTACTTGTTGTTAACTATAGTTGTACGAACGCTTGTTTTATTGTTGTATTGTTTTATTGGATCTTGTTTAGTTGATACAATTATTTGTTTTAGCTCTTGCTCATTTGATCTAGCTATTTTGTCTCACCTGTCTAAGGAAATAGGTAGCTGATATATTGCACTTTTACCTTAGCGCTAGGTATACTCTTGGTTGCTTGTTTTTGCAGAAAATGCACTTACGACCTCTGGTGATTAGTAGTTTTCGTTCCCTACCTATGTTGAATGCACTTATTGTAAGTTGCATTGGATAAAAGCGTCTGCTAAATGACTGTAATGTATGTAATGTAACACCTTTTTAGCTCGAGACATAAAAGATACATTTAACAGCAATTAAATGAGTTGTCTCTGTACAAATCTCTTTGCCCCAAAAATCGCAGATCTACAAGCTCACAATGCGTCGCAACAAAAAAAAATCAGTGGTGGTTTACTCTGTTACAAGTAAAAGTCCGGAATTACATTTTCATTTGAGTAAAAGTACAAAAGTATTGGTATCAAAATGTACTTAAAGTACCAAAAGTAAAAGTACTCACTATGCAGAATGTCCCATTTCACAAGTTTACAAATCTTTTGTAAATAGCAGATCTACAGGCTCATAATGTTGTGAGCTTGTAGATCGGCTATTTTCAAATGGCCAAAATGTATATAGGGCTGAAGTGGTTAATGCATGTTTTGTGATAATAATCAAAATATACAAAGTAACTAGTAACTAAAGTTTTCAAATAATTGTAGTGGAAATACTCCAGTAAAGTAAAAAAGAAAAATCACACCCTGTGTGAAGCGAGTGGTGCCTTTGATGAGCCCCGTATTGACCCCCGTATTGATGTTGTCATCAATTTTTGTGGACAGACATACATACATACATACATACATACATACATACATACATACATACATACATACATACATACATACATACATACATACATACATACATACGGACACACGGACAAAGTCATGTATAGGAGTGGTTACCTTCGGCACCACTCAAAAATCACACCCAGTGTGAAGAGAGTGGTGCCTTTGAAAGTGTAACTGGTTGCATCCGCAACAATCAGCAACAATATGTTGTCACGTGACACGTGACAACATATTGTCACGTGACACGTGAAGCTTGACCAATCAGCCGTGCTCAAACATACGGACGGACGGACATACGGACACACGGACAAAGTCAAATGTAGGAGTGGTTGGCACCACTCAAAAAGAAATCCTCAAAAGTGTACTTAAGTACAGTACTTAAGTAAAGGTACCTAGTTAATTTACACCACTGATAATAATATGCAACACGATACTATACAAATACAATACAATACAGTACTGTATATGCAGTGGGAGGGGTCGGGTCCCTGATTCATCTCTCTCTCAGCTAAAGGGGTCCTTGGGCTGAAAAACATTGAGGAGAGGACTCCTGCGTTAGAGGTCAAGGCCATTGGCCTGTGAGGGCAGGACAGAGGAAGTGCTGTAGAAATATCCTCTTCCACTAATTGTCTCTGATTGTTTCCCTGCCTTGACCCTGAGAATGCATGGAAGCGCATTCTATAGAACACCTACGTCTGCAACATTATTATTGTCCCTGATGTCAGGCCGGAAACCATATGTATCTACATATTTCATTTTATTTCCATGTTTTTTTTCATAAATTAATGCCCTCTGTCAGTGGTCCAATCATTGTCAAGGACCACCCAAAATGATATGTATTTGGCCGCGGACCCCCTTCTCAAAATATTTTGTTCCCCCAGAAGAAAGAAGAAGAAAATGTTGCCTTAAAAAAAAAGAAAAATGTAATATTTGCACACATTTTCACGATTTTACAAAAATAGCAGATCTACAATCTCATAGCGCGGCACCAAGTGCCGCGCTATGAGATCTGCTATTTTTGAATAGCCAAAGCATAAAAGGTTAAAGTGGTTAAAGTTATTGTGATGCTATATTTAACACATTTTGCTGGGGACCCCCCCCCCCCAAGGACCCCCGGGGGTCCCCGGACCCCACTTTGAGAACCAATGCCCTATAGTATATAATATTATACTTTGTCGTAGGACAGGTGGCTCACAATTGTGTTGTGATGCATAACTTTTTTTTAATGTTCTTTTACATTTCTACCCATAATCACATCTCCAAGATATAGGGATGCCAGGTTGACGGTGATCAAATCTGTCTTATTAAATGTTGAATCAATGAAAAGTATTAACAAGCGCTTGTGACTAAAATAACCACATTGTTTGAATTGGAAGGTTCCTTTTTTTCACATTTCCTGAAACAGTAACGGTTTTGGACATTGCAAGGTCTCCACCCGACAGAGGCATTACACCGAAAACTTACATCTGAAACAGAGGGAACCCAGCGGGGGCTTTTGTTCACTCACGTCATCTGATGAAAGTCTTCAAGGCCCCCAGACAGCGTGGTGGACAGTCAAGTCTAACCATTCACCTCAAAATAGCACCGCTTATCCAACCTTATCTCCATAACGAGTGGCCCTCACTGATGCTCATTATAAGATGACATAATATGACATGCCCAAAA
Organism: Gymnoscopelus microlampas; assembly: GCF_963454915.1. Taxonomy (NCBI): domain Eukaryota; kingdom Metazoa; phylum Chordata; class Actinopteri; order Myctophiformes; family Myctophidae; genus Gymnoscopelus; species Gymnoscopelus microlampas. The sequence goes on from NC_139943.1 coordinate 3,656,129, forward strand.
CGATGAGGGCCAGGCTGAAAGTGGTTAAAATAAATCTAAATGGTATTTTTTTTCATACTGTACCGCAGGGGTCTTCAGCGTTTTCAGGCCAAGGACCCCCTAGCTGAGACAGAGATGAAGCAGGGACCCCCCTACTCTATATTGTATAAAATTGTGTTTCAGATTCAACTTTTTTTGTTTACTTGGTCTGCTCTTTTTTCCCTCTACACCTATACCTCTTTGCCAAAAATAGCCGATCTACAAGCTCACAACGCCTCGCAGCGAGCTTGTAGATCTGCTATTTTTGGTTTGCTTGTAGATCTTGTAGATTTGGTTTGCTTGTAGATCTGCTATTTTTGGCTAAAGTTCTCCTCAGAAAAGGGATGCTAGGGTTGAAGTGGTTAAGGTAAAAAATATATATATATATCACACAAAGATTTGGCGGACCCCCTGTAGTAACTCTGAGGACCCCCTAGGGGTCCCGGACCCCCTGTTCAAGAACCCTGCTGTACTGTGTTGAAAAAAATACATAGTTTAATTAAAGGCGGGAAACATTGTATTAGAACAATTCATGTAGACTTTTGTGATTTGCGTTGTGTGGATGTGGATAAATGACTGGTTGTTTTGTTTTGTTTTGTTTTGTTTTGTTTTGTTTTGTTTTGTTTTGTTTTGTTTTATTTTATTTTATTTTATTTTATTTTATTTTATTCTCTTTACGTGAAGGTCTGTGTAAAACATTTCACACAATTCTCTCTGGAAATTAAAGCTTTTTTTTTTTTTCCCAGAAAGAAAAGGTTTATAAAGATGGGAAAAACAAAAACAAAAACGCTTAATCAAAGACAGCTTGGCTTAAACTCATGGCACGCTCTCCTACACATGTCTGGCGTAGGAGCGGAGATATAAACAGAGTAATCGCTTATAGTGCAAAGAGTGCAAATGATTTTTTTTTTTTTTTCCTGAGCACTTGGAGCGTTGAAGGCAACCAAACAGGCTATAACTGCTTTGATGATAAATCCTCAAACTGCAAAGTAGGAATGTACCATAGCCATGTTTCACTTTTCTGTTTGTTGTTCTATGGATTTGTTTAATGGTAAAAAAAAAAAAATACCTACGTATATAGTTTGCCATATTTATTCTGGAACTCAAGGAATTCATTACTACACATTCCAAGATGAACAAGGCTTTTGCGTGATTGTGTAAACATAGGAAAAACCCGCTCTGCTGCCAAATGAGCTGTCCATTACAACACACTGACACTGACAGAGATATGGAATAATGAGGCTTTGATTACAGGGGAGAATCTCACCCAATCTAATGTAATTCACACAGTGAGAGTCCTCTAATTAATCACAATCAGTGAACACGATGGCCTGCCAAAGACAGAACATGCAGCATGTGTGATGCTGTATTTTTCCTGTTATAATATGTTATGCTATGTTGATGAATTGAATACATAGGACCACAATGGAAGCAAGTCCCCCAGGACCTTTTTGTGTTATCCTTTTAGCCTTAAAGGGATAATTCACCCCCAAAATGACTTTTTTTTTCTCCTATGGATTAGTCACCCCATGGAGACTTGAATTCATGGATATTTTTTTTTTGTTTTTGTCTCATTCCTAAGCCAATAATTTGATGACCAGCGGACCGGTAGGCAGCGGTTCCGGTAGGAGACACAGAGGAGACTCATGTAGACACCAGTGTCTTTTGTTGAGATTCTGAATTCTTAACTCCCCTGAGTCCCCATCTTTAAACCAATCCAGTCCAGGATACCATACCATTTATTTAGTTCACTGCAGATAGTTACATTTAAAATCATCCTTAACCCATTAAGACCGGGAACGCATCTGTGTCACTTTAGATTTATTTGGCTATTCAAAAATATCAGATCTACAAGCTCATAGCGCGGCACTTGGTGCCACACTATGAGCTTGTAGATCTGCTACTTTTGAAAAATCGTGAAAAAACAATCATTTGTAGCTCAAATCTTTGCTTCTCGGGATTCTACAAATGTCTTCTAAATCCTAACAGTTTTTTTTTTAAACTTATGTTGCTATAATATCAGTGGTTCTCAAACCTCTTTCATGTCAAGGACCCCCCCAAAATGATATATATTTGGCCGAGGACCCCCATCTCAAAATATGTTGTTCCAGGACCCCCCCATGAAGCAAAGATTTGAGTTACAAATGTTCGCTTTAAAATTCAAAGATTTGCACAAACTTTCACGATTTTTCAAAAATAGCAGATCTACAAGCTCATAGCGCGGCACTCGGTGCCGCGCTATGAGCTTGTAGATCTGCTATTTTTGAATAGCCCCAAAGTATAAAATAATGGTTACACAGATGCGTTCCCGGTCTTAATGGGTTAACCCTTAAATTCAATTCATTATTTCAATGGATTAAAGTTTGAGAACCACTGTTCTATGATTCTCATGTGCTGAGGTAAGCAGGTTCTGAAAAAGCTCTCTAATAAGCACTGTGTGGAATGAAAGGACTGATGGTGTTTACAACAGCGTGTCAGTGAGAGATGCTTTTCGGGACTTTGTCCAAAACGTGATATGAGCCAGTAGTTATAGCAACACCACAGCCCCTTGTTTCAAAGCACACTCTGAAGTCCAGAGCGTTTATTTAACTCTGCCGGTGTCAAACTAATGGACATATGAGGGTCTCCGAGTTCAAATGAACACTCACAGATTTTGACTGTGTACTGGCTGCACGTTTCAAGCATTTTGAAACATTGTATTCTTGAGCAACGTTTTCTGTTCTGAAAAAAAAACAAGTGTGTTTACACACGAGCAGTGTTGGGAAGTAAACTGAGTACATTTACTCAAGTACATACTTAAGTATAATTTTGACATATTTTTACTTTACTGGAGTATTAACAATTTTCAATTATTGTACTTCTACTCCACTACGTCCCAGAGGCAAATATTGTACTTTTACTCCACTACAATTATTTGAAAACTTTAGTTACTCGTTATTTGTAGATTTGTATTATTATTACAAAACATACATTAACCACTCCCCCCCCAATTACCACTTTGAGAATGATGCTGTAAGAGGCGTATCTGGGTTATGAACTAGATATGATGTTTACATGTACTCTACCAACTAGAAATATCCTGAATGATAACAGGATATGGCAATACGTGTCCGGCACAGTAAACAGTGTATGCATCTGTATAGTAGTTCACCAGAGGTGGACAGTAACACATTAGACTTTAGTACTGTACTTGAGTAAATTTGTTTGAGTATCTGTACTTTTGAGTATTTGTATTTTTTAGATACTTTCACCCCACTGGAAGTAAAAGTCCGGAAAATCGTTGAATTCTGCGGGTGAAATGACAAAATTTGAATACAGCAACAACGCATTGATAACTAGAAAAGGTGCTCCACGGAGCACAGGTCTCCTCCAGGTCAGGTAGGTTGTTGTGGGCCAGCAATGTTCGGAATTTGCCAATCAGGATGGAATAGGAAAAACCGGACGGACCCATCTTGATCACTTGACTATAGAGATAATGTGCACCGATTTCCATGAGGTTTGGACAACATTTGTAGGAGTAATATAAAAAAGAAAAGTGTTGCAAAAATCTGCCTCCTGGTGGCGCTATAATAGGGCAATGTTAAAAGGGTGGCATTTGTTCCTCAACGTAGTGCGGATGTGCGTGCAAAGTTTCACCGCAATCGGACGCTGCGTTCATGATTTGCGGCATTTTGTTCAAAACAGGCCACTCCTGCAAAGTTTAGATGTCAATCTTAGCCAATCAGGATGGAATATGAAAAATCAAACAGATCCGTCTTGATCACATGACTGTAGAGATCACGTGTACCAATTTGCGTGAAATTTGGATAAAATGTGAAGGCTTAATATCCCAAAATGTGTTTTAGATAAGTCGGCCTCCATGGTGGCGCTATAAAAGGCAGATGTGAAAAATGCAGGGCAAAGGTTGTTCCTTGGCCTCTAGAGAGTGCACATACAAGGTTCCCAACTATCCATCATTTAGCTGGGGACCCTCACTGAAGGACCCCTGGGGGTCCTCGGACCCCACTTTGAGAACCAACGATCCAGGCCATGGGTTCCCACCCCACCTAACCTGGAGGTAATTTATGCGCATGAACTTGCACGTTCGGTGGCGACGCCAACTTAGGGTCCCCCTGATCTATAGGCCACTAACAGTGCTGTGTAGTTCCACCAACTGATGATGATGTCACGGGACCATGCAGACAGACAGGTCCATGCAGACAGGACCATGCAGACAGACAGGACCATGCAGACAGACAGGACCATGCAGACAGACAGGACCATGCAGACAGACAGGACCATGCAGACAGGACCATGCAGACAGACAGGACCATGCAGACAGACAGGACCATGCAGACAGACAGGACCATGCAGACAGACAGGACCATGCAGGCAGACAGGACCATGCAGACAGGACCATGCAGACAGACAGGAC